>NC_048599.1:17341887-17643383 GCF_003668045.3 Cricetulus griseus
CTGAGACCTTGCTTATGTCTTACTTCCCTAATGTCGGGATTAAAGGGCTGAGCTACAATTCTCTTTTAGACTGATTCACTCTTTCATAGATATGTGTGGCCTTAAACTCACAGAGATCCATCTATCTCTTAATCCTGAGTCCTAGGATTAAAGGTGTGTACCACCACCTCCTAGATTCTGGCTGCAGGGATTAAATGTGCCTGGCTTCTATGGCTTGTGGCTGACTTTGCTTTTTGAATCCTCAGGCAAGCTTTAATAAATCATAAACAATAACTCACCACAAAACCAGGTCATTCCACAGCTCCAGAAACACAGGGCTTTTCCTTACCCCAGGATATGTGTTTGTGTTTGGTGGGACAAGCAAGAGTTTGCTTAGCAAATGACTTCAACTCCTTCCTGAGCCTGGAAGGTCAGCATGCAGATATTGCATTTTCATCTCCCTTTGTCCCTCTCCCACCTTGCACATGAGGATAACTAAGTCTTCTTTTATTTTTCCCTTGAAGTGCTGATTATTGAACAAGGTTTGCATGTGCCAGGCAAGCACTCTACCAGGAAACTAAATCCCCAGCCCCCTTATGTATTAGTCAGGTCTCTCTAAAGGAACAGAACTGATAGGGTGAATACATATGTATTAAATGGTTGTTTATTAGAGCAACTTACAGGTGGAAACTCAGGAAGTCCAACAATGGCTGTCTCCCAATAGAAAGGCTAAGAGTCCCCTAATTGTTCTGTCTATGAGACTGGGTTTCTCAGCAGCCTCAATCTGGTGTTCAAGTCCCAATGAAGTCCTAGGGAGCCACTGGTCTTTGGTCTTTAGGGAATCCTGAATTCAGCAATAGATTCTAATGTCAGTGAAGGAATAATGTCTCAGTAACAGGGCAGATGAACTTGCCAACAACAATGAGGGCAAGCAGGAAGAAAGCAAGTGTTTCTTTTGTCCATGTCCTGTTATGAGAACTGTCACAGGAGGTGTGGCCCAGGTTTAGGGTGGGTTTTCTGACCTATGATGATCCCAATTTGGGATGGGTCACCCTATTTCAAATAATCTACTCAAGTAAAATGCCTCACAGGTGGGGCCAGGTGCTTGGGGGTTTAGTTGATTCTAGGTGTAGTTAGTCAAGTTGACAATCAAGATTAACCACCACGCCTTCTTTTGAGGTAGAATCTCACTACAAATTAACTCTATAGCCCCAACTGATTTTGAAGTTGGCATCCTCCTGCCTCAGCCTCCCAAGCTTTGGAGATTTCAGGCTCAAACCACCTGGTTGGACTGCAGTCATGTTATGCACGGTGCAAAGCAGTTGAATTGCTCCAGGCTCTATTTCCAAAGCCATCTGCATATTACTTGCATTGAGCTGAACATTAAGTGGGTTGGGGTGGGGTGCCGAATTTTGAGATGAAAGGTTTAAGTAGGGAAGACATCTGTGGTAGTTTGAATGCAATTGGCCCCCATAAGCTCATTGGGAGTGCACTGTTAGGAGGTATGGCTTTGTTGGAGGCAGTGTGTCACTGTGGAGGTGGGCTTTGTGGTCTCACATATGCTCAAGCCACAGCCAGTGGTTCAATTCACTTCCTGTTGCCTGTGAATCAAAGGTGTTGAATTCTCAGGTCCATCTCCAAAACCATGTCTGCCTGCATGCCACCATGTCCCACCTTGATGATGATGGACTGAACCTCTGAACTGTAAGCCACTCAATTAAAATGTTTTCTTTTATAAGAGTTGCCATGGTCATGGTGTCTCTTCACTGCAATAGAAAACCTAACATCCTTAGAATGCCTTCATTATATCTCTATGTATACACACACACACACACACACAGAGAGAGAGAGAGAGAGAGAGAGAGAGAGAGAGAGAGAGAGAGAGAGAGAGAGAGGAGGAGGAGGAGGAAGGGAGGGAGGGAGGGAGGGAGGGAGAGATTTTGAAATTTTAGATCACTATAAACGTTTTCTCTTTGTTTTACTAAACTGCATAAAACTTACCCAATTAAGAGTGCCTCCTCCTTAGAGTCAAGTGTGAATGTAAAAGAATTGTTATAAACTGTAAAACACTATATAAATGTGAGAGGTTATTTTTAATTGCATTTAGCAAATCATTGGTATTTTGGAAAGCTACAGGCATAGTTCTACATTGCTAAGCCCCTGGGCTGAAAATGGAGCAAGGGATGGTCCACTGAGGGTTTTGTTTTTAGGTACATCAGACTTTGGATACAGGTCCATTCATTTGCATGCTGGATGGACTAGCATAATTTGCATGACTGCCCTGAACGATTTCCTGACCTGTTAACCAGGGATAATATTGCTACATTGGATAGGATTGGGGAGTACTGATATTGGTGAGGGCTAAGAGTATGCTTGTGAACTTGCCTTTCTGAAAATGCCTGTACTCATGCAAGCCATTATGTAGATGCGTCATCACCATCACTGCCAGAGCCATAGAGCTTAAGTGATTTCTTCTGAGTCACATGGACTAGGAAGTGCCTTGAGTAGCTGGAAAGGGCCCCACTCTTAGGTCACCTGACCATATTACTCTGTCTTTGAGGATCAATGCCTACATTTAATAGGAAGTTACTACATGGGGGTGAAGGGACCAGCTCTCCATTTTGGCAGCCATGACAGTAACACGTGCTCTATGACCTTGCCTTAGTCACTAGAGGTTAGGTGCCTGCCTCGTGACAAGGAACCAATCAGAAGTTAGCTGGTGGTGCTATGCTTTACGACCCTGGGTATACTTTATGGACAAGCACACAGCAATGGCGCACAGAGCATAGCAACCACCGTGGGAGGGCTTATGGGCCATAACAACCAGTTGACCAATCAACACAGGGCAAGCCCTCCAAGCCTGGAGGCACATCAATCGTGAGCCTGTGCTTACCCCTAGACACTCCCCTTACGCTGCCCTACAAGATCTCTCGCAGCGTGTTCAAACTGTCTTTTGCAAGCCGAGCTAACATGGGGTTAGCTCGTTAAATTACAATAAAGCCTCATGCAGTTTGCAGCAAGCTCTGGAATCCGCCTGGTGATTGGGGTGCCCGAGGTCATGGCCTGGGTCCCTGGATACCTGAGTTTTCCAGGGGCCTAACAGGGGCTTCCAATGCTTTAAAATCCTAGAGACATTCACTATTATCTATACCCTCCTCACTAGTCAGCCCCAAGACCTTTACTACTGTGAGTCAAGGGACAAAGGGTAGAAGACTATCCCAATCACAAAGGAATCTACAATCCTAGGCAGAGGGATGCCTTGCTCATCATGGAACATTCTGGAATTGTAAGTCCCCATCACACACAGAAGGATGGGAGAGTCATTCAAAGTGCAAGTCTGACTTTGTAGGGAGAGGACCCCGCTGTGACTTGAGGGTGGGGGGTGGAGAGAATCTATTGTGAGTGGGGGTTGGGAGAGAACCTACTGTGACTGGGGGGACATTCTGTGACTTGGGGTGTGTGTAAGAGGGCCTAATGTGACTGGGGAAAGCGAGGAACTACTATGACTGGAGGGGAGGATCTACTGTGACTGGGGGGAGAGGACCTACTATGACTGGGGAAGAGAGGACCTACTGTTTTGGGGATGGAGAAAACCAACTTGGAGGGAGTGACTAGAGAACTCTTCCAAGGTTTCTATTTCACATTTACCAAGGCCTTAATCCATGTGTCCTTCTGAGGTTCAGGAAGGTGGGTATGCTAGACTAGGCTGAGGGAGCAAATGAGAAGGTATAGTGTGTCTATAAGGCCTAGGGGGCTGGATATCCAACCTTTATTGTCATGCAGATGCCCTTATTGAACACATCTGGAAGCAGAAGCAGCAGCAACCAGCTGGGCTCAGGGCTGAGAGCAGATGCAGCCACTCTGGGGGCCTTCCTTCCTTCCTCTTTCCCTTGAAATCACAAATTATCAAATTGTTAAAATCTGAAAACAACTTTTTAGGAAACTAAAATATATCCCATATTCCAATTAGATGAATTTTTGCTTGTGAATATCCCTTTGTGTCACTGACACAAATCTTACCGCATCATGGCCTGCGTGCCATGTGTGATCCCTGCTTGTCACTCAACATCAGAAAGTGAATATTTTATAGGTTTTTAAGGAATTTGCACGCTGTTTGAATGGCTCGATAGTGACCTAGGAGTCTAAGTACCCTACTTTGCTAAATGATTCCTATATCTCTGCATATTTAGGCATCTCCAAAATCTCTCCTTCTTGTCATCCTATATAGCCTTCTGCTTGAATGATTTTTCCTTAAACAAAGTTTCCAGGAAGATATTAAAAGATAGAGACATCCTTATGGCTTTTGCTATGCTTCACAGATTGCTTCCAGTGATATGAGCAGTTCAATGTGAGTTTGCCAGGATTGTGTACTGTCATTTGGTTTAATTTTGTCCATTTCACAGGCAGAGAATTGAGATCTCAAGTCTGCTCCAACTCACTTTTTCCGCCCCCAAACCTAGGACCCAGTGCATTCCACTGTTAGACAAGCATTCTAAGTAGCTGTTCTGCAGCTCTTTTACTTTTTATTTTGAGACAAAGTCTCACTAAATTGCCTAGGCTAGCTCTCAACTGAATCCTTAGCCTGGGCTGTCCTTGAACTTGAGATTCTCCTCCCTTTAATCCCCTCTTATCTCTACTCTCTTTGTCTGTGGTTTTCTTTGCCTTGCTTACACTAGCCAACCACTCCCATCATTTTCTGTTTCCTCAGAAGTATGGGGTGGGAGAAATGTTTAGTTTAGTGACAGAACACATGAGCAAAACCTCCAACTTTGGCATCTAGCACCACCACAAAACTCCAAAATGAATAGCAAGGTTCCACTGCATCTCTTTCTAGCCTGGGGTCTTTTCGTGAGTAGTCCCTCCTCCATGGAGCATGCTCTCTCTCCACCCACCCTTGTCCCTAACTAACTCTTAATTGTTCTTCATGTGTTGCCTTCTCACCACAATCTAACCTACTCTCTTCTTCACTCTCCTTTTAAAGCATTTAAAATCCTGCCCTTCTGCTCATTTGTGTGTCTGTTTGATTATCATATGCTGTTTCCACTTGATGTTGTATCTCCAAGGACAGTTCCCTGTTCTGCTGTGGCTGGAATTGTGTGTAGACAGTCAGAAACTGAGTGCCAAATGCATGAAGAGGTGTGTACACACTGAAAAAAATGTTTAAAGTCAGAATATAGACAGGCAAAAATGGAAATGGTCCCATGTAATATCATCCAATGAAACAATTGTTGAAAAGATGACATTTTTAATGGCTCTTGCCATGCAGTGAGCTCATTAATGAATGTAGGTTCATGGTAGTCCTTGGTATATGGCAAGGTTTCTACTTTGTTTCTTATATATTTGACATGTTATCCCAGCACTGATGGGAAGGGATGGTAGGATAGTCCCATGGGAGACAGATGGGATGGAATACTGGAATGGGAGAAGGAGTTGTTATTGCAAACCCTTTGGCTTTGGAGATACAGAACCAACACAATGGGAAATGACTTTGGGAGGAGAGCACAGCCCTGTTCTTGTGGTTGGCAGCCCCGTGTGTGCAGAGCATTGACCTTCCTAACTTTCCATTGTCCCCTCTGAGCAAGATCTCATGATCTTCATAGTAAGTGGAGATTAACTCAGTGATCACTCCTGTCCTATACAGGGGTTGATCTTGAGGGTGTGAGGGATTTAAGTAATAGTCTACCAACTGGAATTTCATGATGACTAGGACACAGCCTCTTCTGACTCCACATTCTTCCTCCACTGCCCTCCACCCACTGCAGAGGTTTCTGTTTCTCTGAATCATGGATTAACCACATATTTGGTGGGGAGGGGGAGAGGAGAATCATGGGACAGAGGAGGCATGAATTCTGATTAATTGAAAGTTTTTTTTTTATTTGAAGGTTAAGCAGCAAATACATTTAAACTTGACCTAGACTATTTTATATGGGATAGTATATGAACTAAACACAATAAAATTGAGCCCAGAGGAATATCCCTGAGAAGAAAGAAGTCAATTATGTGACCCTCAATTGCTTTTTACAGTTGATATGGGTGTTTGACTACTCCCACACCCACTCAGAGAATTTGAACAAGGTCTTGGCATCTTAGGCATCTAAAGGCATTAGACACTCCATGGGTATTAAATTGCCAGGATTGTGGCTTGAACATAGTAGACATTGTGCATGCAATGGACAGACTTCTGTCTCTGGCTGCACATCTGGCAGTTTTCAGAATATATATATATATATACACTTAGGCATGATTATCAAGGTGTTCTTTATTATGGGGAGTTGAAGGTGCTAAAGGAATGAGCAATGGGATCCTTGTAATATGCCACACAAAGCATCTTAAGATTATAGCACTTGATTCTGGCCATGTATTGTCAAGGACATTAGGTATGAGATTTTATGTGGGATGCTAATGGGCCCTATGGGGCTGAGCTGTGAAATCTGTATTGGCAGCCTGGGGTGCTGACTATGACATTTCCTTGCAAGCCAGAGAGCCTCTAGTGCTCAGAGCATTCAGACATCTGGTGCATCGCC
Source organism: Cricetulus griseus (assembly GCF_003668045.3). Classification (NCBI taxonomy): domain Eukaryota; kingdom Metazoa; phylum Chordata; class Mammalia; order Rodentia; family Cricetidae; genus Cricetulus; species Cricetulus griseus. The sequence continues at coordinate 17,348,391 of NC_048599.1, forward strand.
TGGAAAGGCAAAGGAAGGTGTTTACATCCTCCTGGCGTGGTGGTGGTGATGAGAGAAATATGTCTTCATTTTTATATTGGAAGATACAGAAAAAACACTAAAGTAGAATTCAAAAATAGCCCATAAATTCCACCATTTGGACATAACCATTTCAAATTCCAGTACAGTTCTGCCCATTACAGCTTTTGTCTGTCATTGCTTTGTTTCTCAGATGCAAACACATTCATGTCCATACACAAATTTGAGCCAATGCATACATAGTCTATGTACAGGTCTTTTTGTTTTGTTTTGTTTTGTTTATTGAGCAGTATGTAGTGCGATGGTTGATTGTCATTGTTAATGGGACTAGATTTAGAATCACTGTAGAAACACAGCTCTGCATATATCTGTGAGGGTGTTGTCAGAAACATTTATCTGAGGAGGGAAGGCCCTTCTTGAATGTGGCAGCACCATCTCATGGGTTGGGACATAGGACTACATTTAAAAGGAGAAAATGAGCTGAATATCAGTGTTCATTTCTGTCTGCTTCTTGACTGATGATACAATGTGATCAGCTGCCTCATGTTCCTGCTGCCATGCCTTCTTTGCTATGATGGACTCTCAAATTGAGACAAGACAAATCCTTTATCCCTTAAATTGCTTCTTATCAGTATTTGGTCATAGAAATGAGAAAAATAACTATTATACAATGTGAATACTTTTTGTACACCTAAATATATTTTCAGTTTGAAAATTGAAATACACATTTAATAACCCTATTGCCAAACATAGGCATTGAGATTAAGAAATGTAACATGATGAGTAAGATAAACATAGTCTTATTTTTATTTTTTTGAACCATGAAGACCAATGGAGGAAGCACATATTATGTTTAACTCATATATGGAGATACTATCCATTTTCATTATTTCTGGATTCCATTGAAGACAGAAGTTTCTGTCCCACCTGGTCCTGTGGCCCCTTAGTCCCAAATAAACACACTGAGGCTTATATTAATTATAAACTGTTTAGCCAATGGCTCAGGCTTCTCATTGACTAACTCTCTCTTAATTATTGACCTACTTCTATGAAACTATGTATTTCCAAGAGGCTGTGGCATGTCACTCCTTCAGTAGCTACATGGTGTCCCCTGGGCAACTCTCCCTCTGTGTTCCTTTCCCCAGCATTCCTAGTCTGGTAAACCCACCTATACGTCCTGACTAGCTACTAGCCAATCAGCATTTATTTACCAACCAATAAGAGAAACATATATTCACAGCATACAAAAGGGCATCTCATGTTTGCAAATTCATTTATCCCACAAAATTTACCTCTAAACACCAATGGCAAAGCCACAGTTCTTTCTCTGTCACTAAGTATACTCATAAGTACACACCAAGCAGTAAAATGTCTGAGTTGTTTAATACATGTATTCCTAGCTAGGTGACAAGTCTGCCTTCTTACTGTAGCTCAATACTGTAAAGGATGTCCTCTTGGTGGGCCCACATATGTAACAGTTTTTCTATTTCATTGCTTTTTGTTGGGAACTCTTTGTTTAAAATATAGTACTGCTAAAGTGCCAACTGATATTCCTAAGCATAAGAAGGCTAGGATGCACCTTCCAGAGATACAGATATGCTCAATGAGCTCCGTTCAGGCACGAGTTACCATGCTGTTGGCTGTGAATTCAATGTTAATGAATCAGTGATGTCTATTGAACAAGGTTTCCCTAAGCAGAAACACACACATAAAACAGGGACATGTATTCATCAGTTGAAAATAATATTGTTGACTAGAAGAACATAACCCTGCATTTCCTCTAGGAGTACATGCTACAGTATTCTGTAATTCAGGGCAACTTTATTGAAAATTGCCTTGAGCAACAAGAATCAGCCATATGCCTGCCTAGGCTCTTCAGTAAAGGAGGACACTCAGGAATGGAGACATATGTTTAGGTTTTTTGGCTTCACATATTTAAAACTATTAAATAAGCATAATTTCAAGACAAGATAACATCATTGCTGTCATAGAGATGCAAAGATGAGCATTTTATTTAATTCATGAATGAGAAAACTGATGAGGAGTTACAGTCAGCACAAAGGATAACTCAAAGAGCAGACTATCTACATATCAGGAATATTGAAATGAATATGCAAATGCAGGTAAAACTGACCCATTTCTTTGAGGGGAAGCGGTCCTTCTTCCAGAAAGAACCATTTGCATGTCTATAGACAAGAATTGCATGTCTATAGACAAGAATTATGCTGGATTGCTATCTTTTAGCTACAGTTTCCAGAGTCTTCACAGCTCCATAGAGGCAACATCAGATAGCAAGGGAGCTGGACTATAGACAAAGCATGTGTCCCAATGAAGCACAGATTGTTTTTCCTCCCACAAAATTCTAATAAATGTACTCAACCTACTTAAGAGTATGTGAAAAGTAAAGATGTTGACTCTGATGAACACCAATATGGATTGTGGAGGCATAGCTTGAAAAGTAGGTGTTGTAGAAGAGTGGGGATAGCCAGGCAGAAACACAGCCTTAGGGTCAACAGCAAGGCTGAGGATGGACAGTTGCCAACCATCAAATGAATCATACTAACATCTGCTCAAAACACCTCTTTGGACCTGGCAACATGGCAGTCAGTAGTGACTTGGCATGTATAGCTCTTATAGAACATAGCAGGCAGGAATGGTGTGGGTAGGTGAAATAGAGATAAGAAAGAAGAAATATTATTTTAAGTCTTGATGTGGCAGCATGGATATAAAATTGATTATATCCCGACTTTGATTCCTTGACATTTAGGTCTTTTAAAATATTTTAAAATTACAGTTAATATCTTGGAATATCTTTATATATGTATACACATAGGTAATAATTTTTCCTGGAGTAAATTCCTAGTAGAAGTCTGAGTCACAGAGCCTTTCAATACTTGGTTTGTTCTTTAGAAAAAAAAATTGATGAGTTTACAACCAGCCCTCAACTATGGACAATGAGGCTTTGTTTGTTTGGACATGTGCATCTGTAGCTATTGTGAGCCTGCATTCTCTCTTTATTCTTTTGTGTTTTCCTGAGACAAAACTCTGCAAACAAGAAATTTGGTGTTGGGAGCTGATAACCGATGGCTCTTATTTTTTTATCAGTGATTACAAGTCACAGCCTCTAATTTGGATATTTGGTACAGAATCAATTCTTTGCCTTGTTGGCATCTACTCATGTTAAATATTAGCAGGTTGTTATCTTCTCTTTCGACTGAGGTTGGGCAGGCTCTGACTTAGCACCTGGCATTTCCCCTCCTTCATCCATCCCTCTGATTTCTTCACAGCCTTCCATCTTGCAACAGCTTTTTATTTTTTTTCTCTTAGGCCATGACCACTCTTCCATACCCAAGAACAGTACTGTCTCCCTTGGAGTAACAGAGGGACTTTCTACATTTATGTCCCACTGTGCTTTTAAAATAAAAATTTTTATAGTTAATTTGTTTTGATGAATATTCTAGAATTGCAGGCCTGTTTTCTCATCTCTGATGTCTGTGTGTGGACACATTTGTAGGACCTACTATGCCTACTTCTTTCTTCATCATATAAGTTCTCCCTGGTCATCTTACCTGTTCCCAAGGCTTGAACACATGGACACCCTCCTCTCTCCTAAGACCAGGTCTACTTAACTAACTGCTCTTCCTACCTATCATATAGCCACCTCAAACTTACAGCTTGATGCTCCTTTTGTGGTTTCGTTCCTTCATCTGACTCCTGCCTACTTGTCTGTCTAATTCTATTTGGTAAAAAATAATTTCTCTCTGCTCAGTTCAGAAATCTGGGGGTCATTTAGAATTCTTGCCCTATTTCTCTTTCCTGTCACATCTAAGTAGCCAGAACATTTTGCATTTCCCCTCCTTATCCTTGTATTTGTCCCTTATTCTTCAAATTCATTCTCCCACCCACAGATGAAGCCTGTGGCAACAGAGGACTCTGTTGCCCCACTATTCATTCTGTTCTTACTTTTTATTTTATAGTTATTACCAACTCTCTTACCAGGTTTGTGGAACCTGGGATGCTTCTAAGTCCGATAATTGTTATTTTCTTTTATTTTCCAGTAAACCATGTTGGATTTTCCAAACTAATTTCCTTTTTGCTGATTTATTTTGCTCTGTTATAATGGATTTTTTCCAGGTAGGGGGCAATTTACATATCCAAAATGTCCAAATATAAAGTAATGCTATTGGATCTGCTAGATTGTCAGGCTGAGGCAAGCCTCAGTATGACTAAATGGCACAATTATTAATTAATGGTTATATATGCCGGACATCTAATCCAAGGACTTACCTATGTCAGGTAAACACTCTACCACTAAAGTATGTCTCCAGGATGAGCAAATTAATTTAACTGTATAACACAATAACACAAGAAGGTATGTCTCTCTATCCAGCTCTCCATTTCATCAGTACCTGTCATAGTGACTGGTATAGTGACCTGTGGGAACCATGAAGGTCTTCTGGGCAAAGTGTGACCTAGAGTCATACACTCACTACTTACCAGCGTTATAGCCATAGAGAAGTTTACTGGACTTCACTGGACCTTGTCTATTAGTTTGGAGTGACAGTCTGTCTCCTTTGAGGCTGTCTACACATAAGCAGCTTTGGGCAGAGTGTCTCAGACACTCAGAACATGACCTGTGACCCAAAAAGATGATGAGTCTGAAGAGCTGGTTTTGATTAGCTTTTCTGGACCTCATGGCACCTCCAAATGTCACACTCTTGGGGTCAGCCCATACCCATCTCCATAGAAACCCTTTAGCATGAACACCTTCAAGCTCTCGGTGAGCCCGCTCCAAGAGGGAATAGAATGGCATATCTGATACAGGAGTTTTCAGCTGTTCTCAGGGACACTTCCTCAGATGTCCTTCCTCAGATCCCTCGTTGTGTGCTTGTCTATTTTGAAAGAAGGTATGTCTTTCTATCCAGCTTGTTTTCATTGTCCTTCATCTCTTTATGCAAGGAAGAGCCTTTTCATTCCTCTCCTGTACCTCTACATCAGCTTCCCTTCCTGTTAAGCCTGCTTCTCCCTATGGCAAGTTCCATGCATCCTCCCTCAGACAGTCAACTGGACCATGCTAGCACATATAAGGCCCTGTATCTTCCCTACTTTACATACTTTCTACCCTCCCTCATTTTTGCTTTTACTACCATTCAAGGGCCTTGAGGAGTCTTCCCAAAGTTCCCTGTTCTATCCAACCCCTGTCTCATTCAGCTTCATGGCTAGGAGGTTTCACAGCTCACAGGAATGATTTAGAGCCTGGAATTACAGTACTTAGACTCAAATACATGTTGCAAAATTAGTAGGATTAAAAGTAACAGGCATTTAAATCTCTCTGTAATATAAGTGATATATATAAAATCAAGTTTACTGTTTAAAAAACTCATTTCAACTATTGGCTAGCTTTTCTCCCAAACAAAGAATTCTCAAAGTACAAAGTGATTAGGAAAATCTAGAGGCAGTGATAAGTTATAAAGTTGTGGAGAACCAAATGGCATTAAAAGCAAAAATATTTTATCAATATTACAGGATTATTTTATGACAAAATTAAAATTAGTGTTGGAGGAAGAATGTAAGTGTGTTTTAATATGGTTTAATAGAGAGTTTCAAGACCACATTGGATTGTGAAGATCAGGCACAGGTTTGGGACTGCCTTTGTTCTTGCCCTCTGCCTTCCTTTGCATCAGCCACCCCTTGATGCCTCTTTGCTCCTGTAGACTATAGGAACATCTACCTTCTTCTTTTATTATCATTTAATTTTTTGATAATCGATGGTGAGTTCAATTTACTGTCATCCCTACAAGGTTTAGGTGCTGAGTTTACCTATTTTCAATCTAGTGAAGAACACAGGACTTTACACATAATGTGGATTCTCCATATTATTAATTGAAGAAGACTGATTTTTTTCCCAAGTACTTGTCATTGAGAAGGGGAATTATGGGGTGCTTAGAGGTAGACTTGAGTGTGGCCCATCTCAGGTTACCTCACCACAGGTACTCCATGGGAACTAAAAGATGGCCTATTCAGGAAATCTGCACTGAGTAATATGACATGTCACAGAGATATAGAGAAGACAAAGATGGGGAAATAACCCTTGGCAAGTGAACAGACCCTTGACTTTGACCTTATCAGAGGTTGTCGTGGCCATCAACTTCCCCTGTGAAGATGTGTCTTTGCCAGGGTGCCTTCTGATTGGTTTAATAAAAGAGCTGACTGGCCCAGTAGCTGGGCAAGAGGTATAGGCAGGGCATCCAGACACAGAGGATGCTGGGAAGAAGAAGGGTGTGTCTCAGGAGTCATTGAGCAAGACATAGAAGAAACAGAATTTGTAGAAAATGAGGTAACAAACCATGGGTCACATGGTAGAACTTAGATAAGAAATATAGGTTAATTTAAGTTGTAAGAGGTAGTTGGTAACCAGCCCAAGCTATCAGCTGAGCATTTATAATTGATATTAAGTCTCTGTGTGGTTATTTGGAAACTGGCCAGTAGTCCTGATGAAAAACTATGCCTACAGAATATGATAAGCAGAATCAGTTCTAACAGAGTGAATAGGGTTTCTAAGCACCATGAAAATAATGGGTGGTAAGAAGGTACATGTTCGAAGAAGGAGCCAGGATATAATCTCCCAGTGACAGGGAAATTCCTGAGAACCACAGTGGTCTGTGGGAAACTGAAGTAAAAGAACTCATAAAAACTCCACAACATTGGTATTGTAGTGTCCAGCACAGCCTGGCAGTATGCAAGTGCCCAGCAATGTGTTCCTTTAAGAAGAGACTTCTTTCCACAACCATGCTCATGGTATTGTGGATTCAGGGTAGATAGTTTCTGCCCCACTTCATAATGAATGTTTAAAGAGCCTTTTTGTGGTCAGTAGAATAGAATAGAAACAGGATATATGGCAAGTGTATTACTTACACTCTCTGAGTACTAATAACAATTGAAGAGAGAAGCATCTCTTAAATTTATTACATGTATTTATTTGTATGTGGAAGAGGCACACATGCCAGGGCATATGTGGAAACAGAGGACAATTAATAGGGGTTGGGTCTCTGATTCCACAGTGTGGGTCCCAGGGATCTAATTCAGGCTTGGCAGAAAGTGCCTTTAACTACTGAGCCATCTTGTTGGTCCAGAATCATCTTTCTCTTTTTAATTTTTTTAGGAGGAAAAAGCTCAGAGAAGAAAATTTCTTGCTATGTTCTGTAGAGTTGATGAGGGGCCATGCAGAGGACATAAAGCCCCTGCCTCCTTACTCTGCAATGCCACCTCACTTGAATATCATCAGTGATGTTCTGAAAACTTGAGACTTGCCTTTGAGGATGACAGACTTTCCTGGGCTTGTAGTCATGGTAATATGTCTCAGATCTGCCCTTCCTCTGTCTCATAATGAGTATTGATGCATATCTGAGAGCCTCTGCCTTCTCGTCTGCAAAATGGGAACATATGACTACCTGACAGACTTTAAACAGGGTGGAATGGATAATTGGACAATGTTTTAAACAGCAGTTCTAAAGTTAGGAATCAGTATAGTATGTCCATACCTGTTTTATTCTTCAGTTCTGGCATTGAAAGAAGGGCCTTCTGCAAGGTATGCAAGTGCTATACTGCTGAGCTACATCCCCAGCCACACACATACTTTCTTACATATTTCACTTTGGCAAGTGAGGAGGTTTGGGCATACTCATTAATTAATTCTATTTGATCCAATTAAACCTGTGTCCATTGTCTTGTTCACTAGGATAACTATTAAATATCCTCTCCATAAATGCATTTGCCCTGTTCTCTCACAATAACATGCATGAAACCTGGTTTCCTTATCCAAATGACTTTTGGTAACTGAACCACTTGCAATCATATACTGTCTAAATATAAAGGCCATTTTGTTGCCTTTATATTTGTGAAAGGATCCCCTTAGAAAATAGGTAAAGTATCCTTTATTCAGTGTCATTTGGGGGAGCACTCTTTCTTGAAGGATTTTCTTAGAGAAAGAGAAGTTTGCACACTTTCCCAAGAGCTAGAATATCACTGGGATTTCTTAATTATGTTTTTTCTCGATGTGCACACGAGGCTCAATTGCATTTGCTTTCTGCTCTTGTCATTCTTTGCCACAGTGGCAGAGATGAATATTTTCTGCTCTATGGTTATTTTCCCAAGAAGCTAAAAATATTGGAAGGAAATTGGTTTTTCTCTTCTGCCTTATCTTTGCATAAGTATTCTGGGGATCTCAGAGCAGCTTAGGAGATGACCTCTGCTTTATTGTCACTGTAGAACCATGACACAAGCACATGCCACACAGAATGAAAGCCCAGACTCTGTGCATGCTGAATCTCTCAACATCCCTGGCCTCTGTGGCTGTGTCTGCCTGAAAATATCAAGGGGATAGTTAAAATAAATCCACTGGTCAATTCCTATTTAGTTCCACCCCCTGATTTGACATGGTCCCCTTCCCTGTAACTGACTGTTTTCTATGACTGATGGAGGTAACATATATTTTTGAAAATGATGTGATCCTGATGATACAAGAGAGATGGAGGGTGTGTGTGTGTGCATGAGTATGTGTGTACACGAGCATGTGTGTGGATGGGTACATGTGTGTCGATGTTGATACTACTGGTATTGGATAGCGCTCTCTACAAATTTCTCAGTGGTTCCGATATTGTATTACTAGGTGATAGGATGGGAAACTGGGTCCTAGCTGGGGACACCTGGATCTTGGTTTTACTGTTTTCTTGAGGAAATTTAGTGACTCCTCTGAGATTCCTTTTCTAAATTTTTTAAATTCTTTATTGTTTGAGATTTTCACACATGTATACAATGAAATATAGTCACATACACTCCCCATTTGCCTCCTCCAATTTTTCCCATATTCACCAACACCTCTTCTTCCTAAATTCCTACCTTCTTTTTATAGCCCATTAAGTCCAATTAATGCTACCTTTATATCATAATTGTGGGGCCAATTTGTGAACCACGGGGAACCTGCCAGTAGCCACACCTTCAAAGAAGAGTGATTCTTTCCCAGCAGCCAGCAGCTACCAATAGTTCCTCTGTAAGGGGTGGGGGTTGGAGACATCTGCCCCATCTATGAGAGGATTTTTGATAGTTTGATCTTATGTGGATCTTGTTCAGATAGTCAAAGACGCTGAGATAACTATTGTCTTATCCAGAAGACAGCATTTCACAACCGTACCCCCCTCAAACTCTTATATTCTGATCACTTCCTCTTCCAAGATATTCTTTGAGCCTTGGTAGAGATGGCTTGTTGATGAAGATGTCAAATTTAGGGCTGAGTTTCTTTTCCACTAAAAAAATTAAATTATCAAAGAGACATCTAATTACCTAACTAATATTTTCCCTCACCTTTTACTTCTTTTCCCTTCTTTTTCTTAATTGAAAAGGGGTCTCATATATTCCAGGATGATCCTGAACTCCTTATTCTATTGCTATCACCTCCATAGTATCAAGATTATGGGAATGTGTTACCTTACACATCTTCATGTATTGTTGGGGGTCAAATCCAGGACCTCATTCGCACTAGACAAGCACCCTGCCAACTTAGCAACATTTCTACCTTCCCATTGTTAACTTCTTATTGAGGTTAGATTTTCATCTGGCAAGGATGTTAGCTAAAAGACTGCATATCCTAGGACCCCATGCAGTTGGGTATGGACATGTAACTAATTTTTTTCAATGAGATATAAGTAGAATGGGAACATTCTTTCTAAGGAGACAACAGTTGCTTATGGCCACTTACTGCTTTTACTCTCATCCTTCTGCCTGAGAAATATAGACCTAGGGTGAATAAGTCTTCCCAGCATCCAGGAAAAGGCATAAGGCACTCATTGCTCTATGCTGGAGACCCTTGAGTGGTAAATGGATACAAAGAGATTCTCATACTAAATCAGCTGGGTTGTCTCCAACTTCAAATTAAAGCAAGGGTGAGCTATGTCTCCTTTCACTCAACAGACACTATTTGCAGTAGATAAAGCCCTCAGCTTTTTAAGGATCTTCAGATAATTCCACAGGACAAGGGCACTATTAGTATGTTCTAGTAACTGTATCTTTTTGACTCTGAGAATTCCAGGGATCTTTGATAGAGATAGACTTCGATCAAGTTAAGCATGTGTGTTCATGAATTCAGTTTGGAGGACATAGTGAGACCACAGCATGAGTGGTAATGGCTAAATCACCCCAATGGTCGGTGAATAAATAGGGTATTGAATGGCCAGTGAGGCAGAAGGCTCACTGTAATGCTGTAACAATTCCCTTTTCCCCTTTTCCAGTGCACACTCTTTATATAGGTTTCCATGGACTTGCATGGTGGCCTTGGGCTTCTGAGGAATTTCAGCCTAGGTTTGAGATTAAGTATTCCAGGCTCTCTCGGACCCAGGACAACTCTTCACGCGGGTAGGCTCTCACACAGCCACAGAACAGACATTCCTAAGAGCAGTGGTTCTCAACCTGTGGGTTGTGACACCTTTGAAGATCAAACAACTCTTTCATAGGGGTCACCTTAGGCCATCTGCATATCAGATTTACATTTTGATTCATAACAGTAGCAACATTACAGTTATGAAAATAATTTTATGGTTGGGGTTTTACCATGATATAAGGAGTTATATTAAGGGGTCATAGGAAGGTGAGAACCACTGTCAGAGAGGTTGTTAAAGAGACACATTAGGAGGCATAGACTGCTGAGGCTGACTGCAATCCTGTGAGGGCTCCCCTATCTTACTGGTTTGTTTGTTTATTCTCTGGGGACAAAGGTTGTCCTGGAAATCCAGAAAAGTGATATAGGATAAAGATAACTGACACCAGCACCCCTTTCTCTCTTAATGAAATGCATTCAAAACAGACCCCGAGACTGAAATGATGATGGAAGTGAACCATTTTTTTCTGAAAGCATCTGACACCAATATGGCTACTAGCAATATGGCAAATTAGACAAGATGCCCTAAGGCCCAGGGGCTATGGAAGAGTACTATAAAAACCACAGACCACCAAAGGGTGAGCCATTTCCCCTGAGCATCAGACAGAGGAAAGATGCTGATGGGCCACCCCCAAGCCTCTTTCCTCCATGTTCCTATGAGGTTTATCCCCTACCTTTGTTGTTCCTTAATGATTTCTTTTCATCCAAACCACTTAGATGCGATTTTCAGCATCTCTAGGATGAAAGCAGAATCTAGATTGCCCAGCTTCTCTCTCAATTTTAAAATCTGGGAGGAACTGGTCACTAAAGCCTTGGTTTAATGAGCATCAGCCAGTTTCACAAGACACTGTCCTTGTTAGCGGGCTCAGGAAGATGCAGTCGCATCCCCTTCCTCCTGACTCCCATTTCTGTCTTTCAGAGGCGCAGAGGGTGGCATGTTAAAGGGCTGTGTTGTCACAGGCAAGGTCATGGGGCTGTGTGCTGAGTCCTAGGTGTAGAGCACCCTGGAGATCTGTCTTATTTTATGGCTGAGACTCAGGGGAACTCGCAAATTGAAGGGATTCATCTATTAACTGTCACAGCTGGGCTTCTGGGCAAGGCTGAATGGCTGAGAAATCGAGCCTGAAGTCTGCCGGAGGGATGGGTCAAGGGGAGCATTTGGCTGTTGGCTGGACCAGAGTGTAGAGTGTGAAGGGCCATTTGTTTATCTCCCTCATTTGTTCATTGAATGTCTTTTCTGTGACAGATACTGAGATGGAGACTTGAGATGAAGGGCTGAGGGGCATTTCTTCTGTCTCAAATAGCTCACCATCTCATCCCCAGAGAGACATGTTATATTATGCTATGCAGGCATATAAGTAACCATCCTGGATGGGTTCCACTGAGGCAGAGACTGAGGTAGAGAGATAAGTGGGCATGGTCTACTAGACAACCTTATAAAGGAGGGAAAGAAATAGAAGGGACTGAGTCAGGGTGGGGGGGGTCATTCACCTTTCTCCTGTTCTTCAAGCTACAGTTGCTAGTTACTGTTCATAAAAAGCAAAGACAGGATCCTAGTTTAGCCCATGAACCATACAAGTGAAGGACAGAGCTTTGTCCTCCACCTCCTTCCAGTAAGGGGCTAGCCTTGTATAGCCCTTGTCAGTCTGCCATTGATTGTGGCTACTGGCAAAGGGTGGTACTTTATGGGCAAAGTGAATTTCATTCATTGAGAGTCATTTCTTGGAAGGTGCAAAGGGTCCTGGTAGGGTACTGAGATTTCTTTATCAACTTCCATGACTGGGTAAAGGGAACCTAGTAGTGTCCACTATAGTCATTAGCAGGTTTTACTCTATGCCCACCATGGGCCCTGCAGTGTTGTGTAGTGGCATTGTGGTGGATGGGCTTCCCTATCCAGTTATCTGATTGTCAGTATAGCTCTAACTCCAGCTCATTCTCGTCAAATCCAGTGGTCTTCAACACTTTGATTCTGTTGGTTTAGTTATCAATTAGCAAAATATGTACACATTCATCTTCCCCCGTCCGTTACTCACATCCTGCCTGAAACATGCACGATGCCGCCAAGGGACAGCCATGTGCTTTTTCCTGCCAGATGACTTTCATTTGCTTCCAAAGACCCTGATGACCTTATCTTCTTTTGTTCTAGCTGCTTCTGTTTACTCTTTCCCCCTGTAGTGTTTTCCAGTCCATGCTTTTCCTTCTTGTTAGGAAGTCCATGTCTTGACATGTTTCAAGTTTGTGCAAAGCAAAGGCACATCTTGATTTGACTGTAGGTGGTTTCTTCGGGAAATGATCCTGAGAAACACAGAGAAAGAAATGGAAGAGACAGGGAAGCATTGAATGGGGTGTTAACAGGCAGCTTGCCTTCCAGAAGCACATCTCAGAAAGCATGGATATGCCCCTCCTTCTCTAGTCTCCAACAGGATGAAGGTTGTTGCTCTAAGGCAGCTCCTTTGCGCTCCCACACGACCCAGGGTCAAGCATATATTCTAGTCCTTCAGTGACTGTCCCTTCCCCAAAGTTGGAACCAGTACAGCAGGCTGCCTATTATGGTCTCCAGGCTCTGGGCAGGATGCTGACAGCTGTTAGACAGCCTTTGTGAAATTTTACTTCTCATTCAAATTCAGAATTCTTTTTGCTTCAGAGGATTTGTTGCCAATTTCTTCATTGGGATAGATACAGCTGGACAGATACCATGATCGGGAAGTTACCTTAAGGCCCTAGGTGGATCCCTGAATGTCCCTTCATTTTGACTCTGGATGGACTTAGTGAGGTTCGGTCCTTCTCCAGGTCAGTTCCTTTCTCCGTGTAATAGAGATGATGGCAAGCTTTTGGCTGGACCACAAAGGAAGAAATGGATATGTACATGTTTTGGACTCTGTGAAGCGTGGGTAGATGTAAGTTATCGATTACACACTAAGTGCTGGGATTAAGGCAGTGTAAATGGATTGATGATAATTATCCCAGGGCTTTACTCTAATGTGTGGGAAGCCATGACTCCCACCCATCACTCCCTAAAGAGGTTTCCTGGCTGCTCTTGGAGACAGGCCCTTTGGGGTACACTAAAGACTGCTTTTCTGAGTCTCTCTGTTTAAGGGATCATGTCTAAAGGGGAGGTGGGGACCTTGGCTTTCCCAGGTAGATAGCTTTGTTTCCAGCCCATTGCCTGTCTGCTGTCCTAGAACCTGTGGCCAACACATTTGTGTATGTGAGAGTCTGACCTGCTGATGTTCAAGTGTTAAGACTAGAAAGGCATGTGAACTTAGAGGCACCGGGCACAAGTATATTAATGCCTTGGTTTGGGAGGCGGTGTTGACAAAGCAGGTGAGTGATTGAGTGCTGTATACACTCATTTAATGTCAGGCACCCACTACAGATGTCTTGCAGAGGTTGGCATATTAAGATGTATATATTGGGAGAATGTGCCAGTTGGAGGTGAGGGGTATATTAGAAAGGCTGATTCTAGTGTTTGCAGAGCCCAAGAAATTGTCACAAAGTCTCAATGACAGAGACCAACAGGTCTAGGATAAAAGGGTTGTTAAACATTTTCATCCACTTAAAACCTCAGTAGTGGGTTTTTGGAGAAGTGGTGCAAGGACAGAGTCAGAATCCCAGCTGATTCCCAGAAGGCCTCTTGGGTAGCTCACATGGATGGTACTTCCAGAATCCTGCATCATGATCTGCACTTGGCATCACATGCCTTTTTAGTCAGCAGATCTTGTATCTAAATTAGGCTTTTGTTTTTCCCAAGGATGTACCCAAATCCCAGAATGCCTTACTAATGAATGAAAAAGCATCATAATCTCAAAGTGGGAGGCTCAGAACAGCTTGGTTTGGGGAGCAGATTCTTGGAGAAGACTTAGCAGTGTATAGTAGACTCTGAGGCCAACATTCTCAGCTTCAAGCCTTGACTTCCTTATTTAATGACCATGTGAATTTGGGAAAGTATTTAAGTCATTTGTGTCTAACTCTTCCACCTCTAAAATGAAGGTGGTATAGCATTATCTCATGGGGTTTGGGATAACAAGTAAATGATATAATCCATGTGAAATTTTGTTACAATGCTAATTCACTAGATGATATCAGCCTGTACAAAGGAAATAGCATCTGAGAGTTTGTAGAAGTGACTTTATCAGTCAGTTATTGCCATAATAAGGCTTCATAACAAAACCCATATAACCTTGGTGGCACATAACAGATACTTGCTTTTGTATGAGCCTGTGGTTTGTCTCGACAGTTCTGTTGACCTAAATCAGGCCTGGCTGTTGTGCATCTTGGATTGGCAGGTAGGTCATTTGGGGTTGGATGGCCTGGGTAGGATCAGTTGCAATGGGTCTGCTTTTCTCCACATGATTTGGCATTTTCCAGCAAACTACTTTGGGCTTGATATCATATCAGGAGAAGGGATCCAAGACAGGAAGGAAAACTGTACAATTTTCTTTCCAGCCTTCACTTGTCTGAAGTTTTCTGTTTTGTCACTGACCCAAACAAGTTATATGATCATGCCCAATGTCAAAGTGAAAGGATGTCACATGGCAATAGAGCAAACAGCACACATACAGAAAAGCAACTAAACATGGCTGTAAATGCAGCCAACAGCACACTGATCCTTTTAATAATCTTCCCAAGGGAGAGCTAGTCTTGGCAATACTCATTTCAATAATTCTTTTCTCCCACTAGCTAATTGGGCTATTCCTCTTTGGGAACTACTAATATTAAAGGACATAACACTATTACCATTCACTAGGCTCTTTGTTGATGCCAATTAGTTAATATTTCTAGCTTGGGAATCTGTGGAGAATATCAGTGAGATCATTTGCATAAATCCTTTTTTAACTCAGAGCAGACATTGTATTAATTCAATCAATGTAATCATTGATATTTTTGAGGTTGTTCTATTGACTGATTAATTCATTTTATTGGTACTGTGTATTGAACCTAGAACCTTCTCCATGTAAGACCAGTGATCTACCACTGTGTCATTCCCCCAACCTTTCCCTTGGATTTTATTTTAAGACAGTGCCTTGCTAAATTACCCAGACTGGATTAGAACTTACTCTGTGATCTGGCCAAGCTAGGATTTGTGATCTTTCTGTCTCAGCCTCCCAAGGAGCTGTGATGACAGACCTGTGTCACCACACCCATCTTGAATTGTAGTTTATTTCATTTGTTTTGATCATCATGGGGATTATTAAATCTTGTCTTAATCTCATTGTTGGCATTTTCATCCTAACTGAGCATATAAAGCAAGAGACCCAGGGACATTAATGACTCCCCTACCCATGTCACACAACTAGTGAGGGTGAGACCTTTTAAAATGAAAATTAGAAACAGTCTTTTTGTGGAGTGTGACATGAAAGAGAGAGCACAGGCAAGAGTAGAAAGTTCTAACTGAGTCAAACATGAGGTCATCTCACTTTGCGTCTTGTGACTTTAATTCTGCTTGGTGGGACCTCAACGAATATGTAGATCCTCTCCTGAGTGGCAGCTTTGCAGACCCTTTTGGCCACTTGGTGCTCTCCTGATTTCTGGACTAACTTCCCAGGCTTGCTAGGCAGCAGTGCCACTAGTGAAGTCAGTTTTCTCACAGATCAGGGTTTCCATACTTCAGAGATTCTTGGGTCTTCTGGGGTAAGTTTAGCTCCTCAGCCCTCCCAGCACCCCAAATAGCATGAGGGGCAGTTGTTTGAGTCCCATTGGAAATCAGAGTCAATCTCTGACCCCAGAATTCATACAGATAGATCTGGCATGAGGCTCATGGCTAGAAGCATGGATCCTTGTGTAGATACTGGGCCTTACCTTGACATGGAAGGCCATAAATCATAAATGTCTCATGGAAACAGTTTCTGATTCTCAGTACCCATGAGGAGCTCTGCCTTCAGCCTTCACTGGATCTTGTTGAGGGAGAAGCATGTTAATTGCTGGACACAGATGGGAAGGTCTTTGCCCCAGTCCCAGGCACCTTTAGACTTAGGAAGCCTTGTATCATCTTTGCAACAACGACTCTCAGTGACGACTGCTAAATTGATTTCTTTTTTGTAAGATTTATTTCAAGAAATCATATTTATGTGTATGTGTATGCTAGAAGATGATATCAGGTCTCTGGGAGCTGGAATTGCAGGCATTTGTGATCTACCTGATGTGGGTGTGGGGAACCGAACTCTGGTCCCCTGAAAGAGCAATAAGCATTCTTAACCAACACACCATCTCTCTAGCCCTTACATGATTTCTTGACAAAGGTTTGGTAGAAAGAGAGGACATGGTAGATAAAGAAAGTCTCTATCAGAAGAGACTTATATCCATCAAAATAGCATGCACTCTCAGCCTTCTCTGTTGCTTGTTCATCTGCTGCTCCATTGTGTTCTGAGAGCACAGTTTTCAGTTCATGTGGGGATGCTAGAATGGACACTTCTGGCAGTCGATTGTTACAGTCATTGCATAAAAAAACTGGAAATGTGTACCAAAGGCCTTGAAATGGTTCATAATAATCTAGTACAGGGGGAAATTACCATAAGGAACCATTCTAAACCAAGGATAGAACTACACACAGGGCAAGGTATGGGAGCAAAAATTGGAAACAGACCCAAGTGCCTGAGAATGAAATAATGGTTCAGTAAAGCATAGCTAGTCCACTTAGTGGAATATTATATAGCTATTAAAATGGTAATTATAGATGCCATTGAGCAACATGGGAAATGCTTATGATAGAATAGCAAATAAACTAACCCAGAGACACCACTGAACATGTACAATGATTAAAATCATGCAAAAATATGCTTGTGTTGTCATAAATGGTGTGGATCCAGCAACAATATGTTCTGAATTTCTAGGCAGGGCAGGGGCATGAAGTTTCCAACTAGCAAGCAAAACAGGGTTGCTCAGAACAAGCTGATGGCAATCTCAATGGCAATTGAAGTCTCCTATGAATTTTAAATTTCCTTTTTAAAGATTTATTTATGTATATGAGTGTTCTATCTGTATGTACGTCTTTATGGCAGAAGAGGGAATCAGATCCCACTACAGATCCCACCCAGGTGGGTGCTGGGAATTGAACTCAGGTCCTCTAGAAGAATTGTCAGTGCTCTTAATGGCCGAGCCATCTCTCCAGCCCTGAATTCTAAACTTTTTAGCAAGTTTGAGTTTTCAATGAATATTGCAGAATTTATATTGCATGTATGAAGCCACATATTTTTTATAATTTAATAGTTCCTTCAAAGCTGTATATTTTAGAGTATATTAAGATTCAGGAAACACAATGCCCAGCAAGCTCATTTGATTAACTCTATGGACTTGGGAAGAGTAGTGTGCTAGAGTGCTGTGGACAGAAACCAGATCACAATGGGTGGAGGCTGGGATGGCATGGGGTGTTTAGACAACTGTTTCAGGGGGGGTTGACTGTAAAATGGAGGTGTCATATATGTTCATGAGTGTGAAGGACATCCCGTTAAAATTCCTAACTTTAACTGTATTGTTTGAAATGCCAGAACTGCTGTATAAAACCCAAAGGCTGATAGGTAAAGTCCAATCAAATTCCTGGAATGAATGGAGCAAGATCTCCAAGAAGTTGTAAAGCTGTTAATGTCTGAATAGTTCTATAGTTTTCTTTTACATGACCAAAAAGTGAAATCTTTTGACCAATTTGTATCTGTTAGTCTTCAAATTTAGGACAAGCAAAATGGGAATGGGGATTTGAGAATCAATAATCTGAGGAAACCAAGAAGTTTAGACAAACCAAAGGGGTGCGGTGAGGAGAGGATCTTGGGAAAAGTCCTCTGGTAATGTCCTTTGTTGTTTGTTGTTATCTTCCTAGTAGAATTTCATATTTTGTGCTAAGTGACCATGTCTTTCTTCTTCTTCTTCTCCTTCTTCTCCTTCTTCTTCTTCTTCTTCTTCTTCTTCTTCTTCTTCTTCTTCTTCTTCTTCTTCTTCTTCTTCTTCTTCTTCTTCCCTCATCCTCTTCTTCTTTTTCCCCTCTTCAAAATGGTGAAAAAATGCAGATAGTGTATTAGAGGTGGGATCTTAGGAATGCTATGGGAATGTACAGAGCTGGTTGGGGGCCTAGAAAAGACGCATCATGCAGAGGCAGCTCACAGCCACGGCACAGGAAGTCTAGTGCTCTGAGGAAATCTGGATGTCCTGCCATCCTCAGTGCAGGAAGTCCAGTGTCTAGGACTATAATAAAAATGATCACCACTGCTTCCTCTCCTATTATTTCTTGGCTTGTTTTTAAAGAGTACAAATGCCAGCCTCAGGTGGCTACAGAGCAACTCTAAAACGATAAAATTATATTGTGACAAAGACAGGTTCCTTGTAGAAGAGGTCAAGTGTGAATTTGGGCATTTTTCTGAACTGGCTAAAATTTAAAGGTTAACTTGTCCTCCTACTGAGGACATTAATAACTAATAGCAGCAAATGGGAAGATAATTTAAATTTTTCATATGTGAGCTCTAAAAAATCTACCTGAAGCCTTGTAATTAACATGCAATGACAATCTTTGTAACAAGAAATTTTTCCTCCAGCTTTTCTTTTAATGTGCAGTACTTAAATGGGCTCTGGTGTTATAATTTCTCCATTGATTTATGGGTTTATTTTAGACATCATCCTAGTATCTAGGAAAAAAACTTTATAAACAAAATGTAAAGCTCAGATCAACCTACTTATTATAAATATTTTAAATTAAAATGATAATGAACTTATAATCTAGATAAAGATACTTAGACAAAGGATACGGGTACGGTACTGACATGTAAATGCTTTTTACTGGCGTTTATCCAGTTCTGTCACTGGCCTTCAGTATGTATTTCATTCCCTGTTTCTATACCTGGACATGTACCATTGGACATGCAGTCTCTTTCTGTATAGTCTAGATATGTTTAGTTGGAAATGAGAGAGAAGGACATTCATTGACTTGCATGGTTGCTCTTCTTCATTATCAACATAAATTTGGAGATATCTGTGGTGGATTTCCACAGAGGTTTAATAGAGGATGGGAGACCCACTCTGTATGTGGCCTGTACCATCCTTTAGACTGGGATTCTGAACTGCATCAAAAAGAAAAAGCAAGCAAGCAAGGTGAATGCCAGTATTTTATCTCTCTTTTGCTTCCTGAGTCTGTATGCACAGTGACCAGTCACCTCACATTCTCTCTGCCTTGCCTTCTCTGCCTTCCCTTCCATGACTTCAAACCTTCCCTCCTTATATAGCTTTTGATAGCTATTGGATCACACCAATGAGGAAAGTAACTAATAACACATATATGACTGAAATCCACTGGGAATACTAAATTAAGTTATGTTAGATGGTCTAGAATGTGTATTTCATCTATAGACTCAGGAATGGGACCATTTGACTAATAGTGCATGTGGAAGAGAGAAGCAAGTGTGGACATACACAAAAAGGCATGAATTGTATCTGTACAGGGTTTGGACTAATCCTATAGGACAGAGAAAATATTCAGCCCTGCTGCATTGATATCCCAGAGTGTAGATTCAGACTTCTTTTATTTATTTATTTATTTTGAGACAGGGTTTCTCTGTGTAGCTTTGGAGCCTATCTTGGCACTCGCTCTGGAGACTAGGCTGGCCTCGAACTCACAGAGATCCACCTGCCTCTTTCTCCCGAGTGCTGGGATTAAAGGCGTGCACCACCAATGCCCGGCTTCAGACTTCTTTAATTGACAGTCATCAATTCTCCTTTCATTGGTGACAAAGTCTTGACTCTGGCCTTGGTGATATGGGCTAAAACTGTAAGACTAAAGATGGAGTGCATTCATTTACACACAGAACCAGTGATTTGCTGATATTTGGCCCTCTCACACAAAGCCCTGATCTTCGGTGTTTGCCAATACCCTCAGTGTTAATATCACCAGTGTGACTGATTTCAATGTACGTGCATGAACAGCTAACTAGGGTTGGAAAGAGGTGTGTAGAGTTAGCACTTGTGAACAGTTAAATTTAGCAATCTCTGTACCTATTAGATTTCCTTATATAATGTATGTTCTTATTTATAGATTGTTTATGTAAACTTGGGTTTGGGTTTAAACCCTTGTCTTATTCTTTTGTCAACCAGGAAGTTGACTTATTTAGCTTATTCATTCTTTAGTCCATTTAATCCAACCACTATTCATTCATTAATTTAACAAATATACAATGAATGCCTGTCACGTATCTGTTACTTTTTAGGCATAGACTATAATAGTGAATGAAATGAGGAGTACAGTATTAGCAAATTAATATCACTAAGTGATGTGAAAATCCAGGGCAGAAGACATAAAATGATCAAAGGCAGCTAGTGAACATAGAAAAGTTTGAAACATAATGTAACCATTCTATAATCATAATTCTACAACTAGAAGCCTTTTCTGAGCAGAGAACTGAATGCCACTTACAGAAGAGCATTCTAGCTTGAGAGAACAGCAGTTGCAAAGTGTGTGTGAGGAAGGGGGTAGAAGGCACAAGCTCGTTGTGTTTGAGGAAAATTAAGGTAGAGTAGGGCTATCAATAGAGAATATGACAGGATGTGAGGTTTGAAATGTCACTGAAATCCAGCTCTTATACTCTCTGGCCACTCTGAAGACTTGGAATTGGAAGCCAAGTCAGGAGAAAATAGAGGAGGGCCATCTTCCTGTCAGTAGCCTCAACTTCATTTAGGAACCTAGAAGAAATGAAAATTCCAGGCTTTGTTCTACACCAGTTGGATGAGAAACTTTAAGTGTGGGTCTATCTATCTGTGTTCTAACACAAGAAGACTACAGCTAGGTACTCCCTCTCCACCTGTCCTCCAATGTCAAGATCACCATCTTCCCAATAGATTTAAACATTACTTTTGGCACAGTTATATTCCTAAAAAGAATACAGTAGAACCAAGACAGTCCCCAGATCCCCATGACAGATCAGATATGGCCTGATTTGGTGGTGCACACCTTGAATCCTAGTTCTCAAGAGGCAGAGGCAGGTGGATCTCTCTGAGTTCAAGGCTAGCCTGATCTATAGAACAAGTTCAAGGATAGCCAAGACTACCTATCTCAAACAAAAAAAGGATGAAAGAAGGAAGAACAGAAGGAAAAAAAGAAAGGAAAGAGAAAAAAGAAGAAAAAGAAAGAAGAAAGAGTAAAATTTTAGCCAGATGTGTTGGTACACATTTTTAATCCCAACACTTAGGATACAGGGGCAGATGGAGCTCTGTGAATTAATTTATAGCCACCATGGTCTGTATAGTGAGAGTTTGTCTCACAAACAAAACTAAACAACAATAAAAAACAAACAAATCTGTTCCTGATGCAAAGGTGAAGGAGCACACATCTTATCATAAGACCTCCCATTACTGTCCATCTTAAAACCCTACCAGTGTATTCTTAGAGTCAGTGGTGAGTGTAGTACTCTCTTGGACAAAAGTCTGTTCCTCCTTCAGGTACCTTTGTCCTATATGCACCCACCATGATAATGTTCTTTAAGTTAATTCTCTCCATTTGCTAGGAGTATAATAACGACAAGTCCATACACAGCATCGAGGTTTTATAACCTGTGCGTGACTGATAGGAATTGTTCAGTGATACTTAATTTAAGCTATTAAAGATTCTTGTTTCTCCACCCACATGAGACTTTTGACCACCCATGCAATTATAAAGGAAAACTGGGGTACCCTCTATATGATTACAGTAGGCAGACCTTTTTTGGTGATTGAATGGTCTGAGCATGTGTAAAAATTACCAAGTACAAGGCTAATGTAACCTTGTACTATTGAAATCATCACTCAGTTTTACTAATTTTGTAAGTAGCAATTTTAAGGAACATATTCAGCATTAAGTCAAGGACATTCCTTAAAAGACCATGACAGAGAGACCTCAGTGGTAGCCAACAGTTACTTCTTATGAGTTATGTATAGAACTCATTGTATGCAAGTGCTTGAGAAGCTGGAGGACATTCAGCTTGCAGAAATCGGGGTGGTGATGGTGACAGCTAACAACAGACAGTAATATTCAGTGCATGTTTGAAGCTCCATGTGGGTCTCTTTCTGACAGCTAGGTCTAGACCTCACCACTCTCATTATCTGTACAATGGAATCTTACCTAGTTTTACACGAAACTAAAAACCAACATAAACCCCAAGGCTTCCAGGAAGAGATATTATGAATTCTATATGCACTTATGGAATCCTAGCACATCCAAAACTAAGAATTATGGCTGTGTTTGTTCAACTATAGTCATCCCGGCACTTTTCTAAACATATCTGTTATTCCTATTACAAGCAATTCCAGCAACAAAAGAAATAACCATTTTTCAGGGATTATAAGTTCATATAATTGCACATCAGAGGAAAATATGGATATTAAAGCCTCATAAGTGTTGAAATGCAGCACATTGTTGCCTATTATTTTTTCAATTTCTTGCTCATGAATTTCGGCTTAAAATACATCCATATCCCCCCCCACCATTTTGCTCTCTTGTTATAGATTTCAGAAATAAAATTTACCATGACATGGAACTTAAGTATTTCTTGCTATTGAAATTCTCTTTACTATAAACTGTTCATTTAAAAATTTACTTACATAGCTGCCATTGCTCCTCAAGAGATATATGCACCTGTCTGTTTTTTGGTACAGGCTTGTGAGCCTGTCTTCCTAAAGTTTGTCATCTTAGGCCCAGGGCTTTGGGTGGCTTTTGTCTTAGAGCTTTCATCTTGGAAGCACCTGGTGCTTCCAAGGTCTTTGTGACAACGGTAGAGGGAGATGTGTAAGACACACTAGGTCTTGGTTACCTGAACCCAGCAAGAAGAGGTACCATTTGTGCTCACAGCCCATTAGCCTCCACTGTCAGACAAGCTGGGTTTCCTATTTCAGTTTTGCTTATAACTCATTTCAGGAATGAGTTGGGGGTCATCATGTAACCCACCAAACTATGCTCATTTCCCATAACCCCAACTGTAACAAAATGTCATACTAGAGATTAAGCAGAACTGCCATTTTTTTGTCTGTGAAATACAGGGTTTTAAAAACATGTGGCTATCCTTCAAAGTTCTGTGTCCTCCCAAAGATTGTTTGCTATTTTAGTCTGGAAGATGCCTAGCTGCATTTGATCTAACTCTAGGACCTAAAATATATTCAGAGTTGCAATATTTAGATTTGTCTATGCCTCTCTGTGTCAATCTAATAGAGAAAGTGCATGGGTTATTCTAGCAACTCAATTTCAGATGGCTCCTACAGCCTTCAAAATGGGATACTTTTCAAAGACTTGGAAAGCTCCAGGTCAGCCTGTAGCTGATGACCAAAATTAATTCTGATTTCTATCTGAGTTGTGAAAGACTAGTTTTGTTCTTCATATAAATTGCAAATGGAGATATAGATTTCAATCTTTCTCAGGATACATTCTTCCACTAGGCAGAGTTTGTCATGATATTTTCAGACTTGTATTTGCTGAATAGATTGCCTGTTACTAGACTTGCTTTTAGATGGTATAGAACTGAATCTACCTTCAAGACAGAACCTGTAACTCCTTATAGACTGTTAGGATACCTATAAGTAGGTGACTTTCAGCACATAATCCTGTATTTGGGTCTCATCAAGCCATCCTTGCTTTGATGATTTGCAGAAAGGACCAAGAGAACTTAGGAAAGAGGTTATGCTAATGGTCACAGAATACACAGTAAAAGAACACATGTTGATACAAGCACAGGGCTGCTTTTACAGAGTATACATGGATGAACACAGGAGGAACCAAGCATGA
The DNA here is from genome assembly GCF_003668045.3 of Cricetulus griseus. NCBI lineage: Eukaryota > Metazoa > Chordata > Mammalia > Rodentia > Cricetidae > Cricetulus > Cricetulus griseus. Next base: position 17,372,558 of record NC_048599.1, read on the forward strand.
GATTTCCGTTATCCCTTCAGTGGACTTGTACCAGCAATGTCCACTCCCAGCAATAACATGTGACGATGTATAGAATATTAGGATGTTGCTAAGCAAGGAATCTCCTGAACCTTGGGGTTCATGTTTTTTTTTTGGAGGTGTTATAACTTAATATGGCCATGTGACTTTTTAACTCATTGGTCTCCAGCCAGCAGCCCACCCCCCAGAGGTCAAAATGATACAGCATAACTCAGGGATACAGATGAGCAAAATCAGACATCATCTAGCAATACATCACATGGTTAAGCATCAGCTTTTCAATGTATCCCAAGACCCCAGGCATACCATGGATGAGGCTAGAGACCTCAAGGGCTTCATGGAGGCTGTATCCCTAAAGTAGATCAGTGTTTTCTTTGTCACACAGCATTTCACCACTTGATGCTCACTGAGTTGGGCATTTTCCTTAAGGATCCTCTGTAAGAGGAGTGTCAATCGATCTCTGAGAGTTGCCTCACCCAAAGTCATATTGCTTCTTAGGGCAGCCAGGGTGATGACCCACCAAAGCAGGAAATATGAACGACTCACATCTTGGCCTTACCACAGGGCACTTAGATGGGCCATTCTAGCTCTGTTCTTGAGTCTTTATCCCAGCTGCACTACCACCTCACGACTCTTAACCCCTCCTGTTCTCCATAGGCATTAACACCGAGGAAACAATGTGGTAGACACCCTCCTTGCTAATTCCAAGTCTCAGGGAACCTGTCATGTGACAAAATGTGAAGCAGAAGTATTTTCACTTGGTGGTCATTGTGTTTCTTCTAAGTGATTTTATTATTTTGGTTTCATTTGCCAGGATCATTGTTTAATGATGGAGAGCTTGAAAGTTAAGACCTTAAATAATGGTCTCAATGTATCTACCACTAGGTGGTAGAAAAATTCTACTTTTTCACTTATTGCCCCAACATTAAGCTTCATCTTCTTGGATTTAGACTTTCTTCAAAAGAGAGAGAAACTTTTCCTCCTTTTACCTCAGGTTATGAATATTAACTCTTCCTGACACCATCAAAGACCTTGAAAAAGTGGGCCACCTGGCTGATGGCTTGTTTACTGGCACAATGGTTTTAGTTGAGGATTTTTCTGTCTGGGATTGTTTCTTGAGTGAACCTCCTCATTTCTCCATCATGACTAAGATAAGACAGCTCCAGGTATGAGGTCATGCTGGTAGTTCCCTTACCAAGAGGACTGAAACATCAGTCGCTTAGAGAGTATCTGTGATGTTAAACTCTGTGTATGGTGCTCTCCATATATCTAAAGTCACTGATCCTCATTCATAGCCAACATTCTTAGTAATGGCTACATATATCCTGATGTCAAGGTCATTGTAAATTATATGAAACTTACAGGCTAATGCTTCCAGCCGTTAATATTTCTTGTTTCTGGATACATGCCCAGCAAATACATCAACACTTGATTTTGTGTCCACTCATTTATACAAAAATTTGTGGATATATGCATAGGATTTTAAGGTAAAGTATATTAAATAAGTAAAGGGGTGAAAACAAAGGAATTTTAATATTGTATTTACATTATGAATCAAGCCACACCAGAGTTGAAATGTAGCAACGAATCATTACCATCTACATACCTGGCTAGGATCTGATGCCTGTGCAATTCTGACTTCCTCACATGATGCTAAGGAGGTATGTGGCTCTTTTCCCTCTCTCACCCATAAACATAATGTGTATGTTAGTTTCTTAAAGCTGCTGTAACATATTACCACAAATGTAGTATCTTAAAATATAAATAAATCTATCATATGATAGTTACACATTATCTTCTAACTTTCTCAGGTTTCATTGTATTGACTTCCAGACATTATTGGGGTAAATCCATTTTCTTTCCTGTTCTAGAATCTAGAGCTTACCTGAGTTTCTGCAAAGGCAGTGGAAGAAAGCCTTCACATCTTTCTCTGACTCTAACCTCTTTCTGTTACAAAGATCTTTGTGATGACATTGGTCCACCGAGGTAATCATGGGTAAGGACGATTTTTTAAGATTTTCAATCATATCAGTAGAGTACCTTTTATCAAGGACAGTGATGTTGTCATACATTCCGGTGGTTAGGAAGTGGATGACTTTGGAAGCAGATGGTGTGAGGTAGAGGTCTTCCAGTTGTCTGTCACTGTGACACTCTATGAACTGTGGAACCCATCACCAAGAACATCTGTTTTGTTTTGTTTTTTCCCAAATAGTGTAAAGACTTCTCAGGGTCTGTTTTGAATTATTCCTGGTTGCTCTGTTCTTTCATCCTTGGCCTGTGATCAGGCATGTTCTCCTATGAGGTCAGCTTTGCATTCTATTCTCTTCCTACTCTTTAGTCAACCTTAAGTCACTGCTGGTTTCATAAGCTTCTTCCTTTGTTCAGGATTGTGTCTTCAGCCAGAATACCAAGTGAAACAGGAACTCTAGAGGACTATCTAGCTCGGACCCCTCACACCAGGTACCATTAGAAAGCACTTTACCATAAGTGATTGTTTAAGATATCCCGGTGATGAAAGGGTTGGAAGATAGATCCCACAGTGTGGAAATTCTCATCGCGATTCAGTCACGATTCCCTCCCGTTTTCCTCTGACTCACTAGGTACACAATAGATGTGACTGCTGGGATTTGCACCAGATCTTTTGTGGTGTCTCTCATGGCACAGTTTCTTTAACTTCTCCTCTTCTTAGCACACCATATAAGCCCAGGCAACTGCTCTGTACATTCTTTGACAACTATAGTTCCTTCTCTCTATTTAAAAACAAATGTAATTACTTAAACAGGAGAAGACAGAACTACTTTTGCAGAAAAGTCAAAACATGTATCAATACTCATCTCTATAATTATTTCTCAAGGAAAAAAGTCCTCACTGGCTTTTCTTAGTAATGAGGAAGAGTTTCAACAGTGGGTGGATACTTATGAAGTAATATGAATCAGTTCTTCACCTCAGACAGAAGCCTTGCTTGGCCACCTTGCCCCAGGACTCAAGGAATCATGAAGAAGACCAAACTCAAATACTTCTGCAACATGGGGAAACACTGAAGAATGTTTTTATGAGGCACATGTGTCTAAAATTGAGTCATTGACTCTTCTACTTTTTAAAAATTATTAGTAGATAAGATCACATGCCAAATTTAGTATGTAAAGGGCCATCAAGTTAATATTTTTGAGTTTTGTGAGTCACATGGTCTCTATCATAATGACTTTGTTGAAATCTTAGTAAAAGTATATTCCCCACTATAGGTTAACTTAGGTCACTGGAGTTTAATCTGCTGACTGTTATAAGACATGTAATATCTTGAAACTTTACATAATTCCAATTAAGAGTATACTTCCAAGATATTATTAGAGCTTAAGTGAGATGCTGTGTGTGCGTGTGATACTTAGTACAATGTCTGACACAAATATATGCTCTACATGCCATTTGACAGATGGATGTATAGATGTATGAATGAGATCATTGAGACAGACTGGGAGAATAAAAGAAGATGAGAGTAACCATATTAAAAATGTATTGAATAAATTTTTTTGATTTCTAGAAAGGAATTCTCCCAAACCAAAGGGATAATGAAATAAATAGAGTGAGTTGAGCAAGTGACTCAAGCTCTGTCACATGAAGCAGAACAGCAACACTATTTTTACTTCCTCAAAGCTGGCCTCCATGAATTGATGAACATCATTTACATCCCAGAAGTAGTAGCCTTGGTGTTACCAGAGCCTTGACCTTGCCCCAGTATGATAAAATAGGTCCAGAGCTTTGTAAAAAGAATTTGAACAAGAAGAAAAGTGAAGTTATATGAAAACTTGAAACTCCCTCCTTTAGAATCTCTGGTGTGCCTGGTCACCCAGAGTATGGCTTGAATAGTGTGCTCATCATTTTGGATAAAATAGGTGAAAAATATGCAGAGGTTTTGACTATTTCTTGTAAGAAATGAGATTGGCTGTATGGGGATGCTTCACAATTATATGAAAGTGTTATTTAAATGAATAGGTACATGTGGTACCAGGCAGTAAATCCTCATCAAAGCTCATTTTCTGTAGGCACAGAGCTGAGACTCTAGTCAAGGTTTCTTTTCACCTTTGTTGCTAGACTGAGGATTGAAAAGGTGACAGGCAGTCACAGTCAAGTTAGAAACACCATGTTGGATATGTATTCAATGCCACAGGCTATTTCAGGAAATCTAGTCTTTGCCCTGATGCATAAAAATAGAAAATTCTACCAGTTTTAATTACTTTTCTCCTCATTGTGACAAAGTACCTATCTGAGACCTCTTGAAAGACAAAATGTTTAATTTGGCTTCTTGTTTCACAGGGTTTAAACCCTTGTTTAATTTCTTGGCCATGTTCTTGGTCAGAACATTCTAGTTGTGGGAGTGTGTAGGAAAGGAGGCTGCTCACCTCATGGCTGACAGGAAGCAGAACAAGGGAAGGTCTAGGGACCAGCCTTTCAAGGTCATGTTCCTGGCACTTGCTTTCTCCAGTGAGACCGCATCTCCTAACATTTCCAGAATCTTTCAAAAATAGTGCCACCATCTAGTACCAGACATTTGACTCAAGCCTGCAAGGGCCATTTCCTGTTTAAACCAGAGCCCCACACCTGACTCCCTATGGCTATGCCCAGAAGTCTCATTGTCTCCATAATCCTCTATGGGTATGTGGTAAACCCTCTGGTTTTCACTTCAAACTCATAGGATCTTGGGACTGAAAGTTCCAGGCTATGGTTGGGAAACTCAGAAGTCCATCTCATAGCTGGAGAGGGTCAAGGACAAAGGGGACAGAATACCTTTAATGTGCTCACTTAAGAATCATTTCTAGGACTCTGGAGCAGTGAAGTAAACTAGACTTCAAAGTTAGGACTTTCAGTTGCTCAACCCAAGCCCTTTGGCATTATCTCCAGTCTCTTATGTGTTGATACCCTTTAATGGACCTCCTAGTCTGTCATTATCTATGGAACTACTCTGTCAGCATTCAATACATATGTATGTATGTATGTATGTATGTATGTATGTATGTATGTGGTGTGTGTGTGTGTGTGTGTGTGTGTGTGTGTGTGTGTGTGTGTGTGTGTGAGTCTGTGTGGGAGTGTACTGCTAGTTTTATATCAGTTTGACATAAGCTAGTATCATCTGACAGGAGGGAATGCCAACAAGGAAAATGCCTCTATAAGCTGCCGGGAAGCTTCCCACTGAATCACAGCCTTCACTATGGCTCCTGTAGGGAATCTATGGCCAGCAGGTCTGTGTCCTTATAAACCATTCTAGGATAGTCCTGATTCTCCACTCTTCACTACATTTGTCTTGTTTCTCTCATGTTCTGTATGTAGACTGCTTCCAACCTTTGCAGTGGCTCACTGCATACCAAATGGGTGACGTTCTCTCACTAATGATTATTAACCAACTATGACTCATAGCTGCTGGATTTCATAGCATCCCAGGCCTCATATCTCAGTTTCTTAACATGCTCTAGTTTCTCCTTTGCCTGTTGTTTTTCATGACACTCATAGGTAAATTGGACCAAAGAAATGACTACTCCAAATAGCAGTCTCATTTCAACTTACTCCATCCTGTAATAGTGTGTGCATTGGCTCAATTATCTCAGCATGATGCTTGAGACATGTCTTTTACTTGATATGCCTTTAAAAAATATTTAGTTATTTTTTAACAGTCTGAGCACCACAGTAAATGCAATGGTCTACTTGCAATATTAATAACCAATGTGGTTTTAACCTTATGTTCCTAATAAAGGAATTCTGTGCCGTTTAAGGCTCCAGGATGAATAATAGCTGAATGTTTCTATTGTCCTCTCAAAATGGAGCTCACTATATGTTGAATCACAACAGCACGACTTTTTATAGGTTGTGAATAGCATAAAGGCCCATCATGTCGGTGCAGGCTGTGCCAAGTGAATTGATAATGGTGAACCAATTATTATAAATAATGCCTTGTTTCCCTCTGGCCCCTGTGCAGATTACAAAGAATGAGACTCTATTAAGGCTGGGAGATTAAATTAAGTGAGACACTATTAGCACTAGCACCAACACTGTGGTTGGCACATGTCATAACTTCAAACTGACTGAAACATGATCTCAGTTCAGTGGCATCTCTTTTCTGCATCGGTGACTTTTATTTTGCTGTTTGTCACTCTTTGTTTGCCATGAAGAGTCTAGTCCTGGATTCTGGGTCAAGCCTGGCAGGTGTGAGCGCTGGATGTTTGCAGAGCTCCTATAATGCTGCTGGATGGGGCTGGTTGTAATAGAACGAGGGGAAGGAAAGTGTCTGGAACGTGGTAACAGAGGCAGCAGGGCTGAGATTAGTTTGATTGGAAAGGTAAGGTTGGCTTCAGGATCTGGGAAGATCAGAGGATCCTGCTGAAATGTGGGTGGGGAGCATTCCCAAGCTAGGGTTCCAGAAATCCATGTGTGAATTGAGCATGTTGGAGGTCCTGCTGGGTGGTGAACTAACAGGCTCATTGAGCTCTGATGGTTACAGCATCTTTGTAAAACAAGCTCTCCCAAGCTCACATTCTGATGGAATAGCGGGACCAAGTCCTGTCACTGCCTCATCCTATTCCATAGAGTCTAACTAACTCTTTCTTGTGGGCATTGTTGAGTTATAGGTGATGGATTAAGAGTGCTCTGATTACTAGGTTTTTGATTGGTTTTACTAATAGTTATATGAGGTATTTTCCTGTATATGAAAGTGTTCTCTTTCCCAGATAACATATATTTTAAAGCTATTAACTTTTGTTTCTATTTTTTTTTCTGTTTTGGCCTCTACTAATCTACATTGCTTGTTATTTAAAACCCAGCTACACACAACTGTAATGCTATCTAACAGTGGGTCCAAAGACCAAACTGATTGGACAACAGGAAGCATAATTTAATAAAAATACATCTCATAGTTACAAGTCTAGATGGAAAAATTAATATTTACTTTAAAGCCAGAATCACATAATTCAATGGCATACCCACGACAAGGTGTTCCTTGAACTGTATTAAATTTAAATATTCTTCTATCTGAGAAACTATGTTTTTCTTTCACCAAGGCCCTGGCACACGGAGGGTATCTATTGAAAATCATGGGTACCAGAATAAAAATAATTATCTGTATATATTTATAAAAGAAATATGAAATCCTTCAGCCAATAGCCTCATTCCACTTCTGCTTTTCTTTACCTTTTCAAATGGATCTTTGGCCTTCCTGAATCTGTAGCAATTTATCATCAGTTGCCTGTATCTATCTTTGTGTAGGGGTCATTCAAGAGGAATGTGATAGTTGGCTGATATTGCCAAGCAAAAGAAAAAAAGGCAGGCAAAGACTTGTGACTCAACAGAATCTAGGTGGTGATCTAACTCGTGGTGGAGGTGATGTTAGGAGGAGAGGGGGAAAGAGCTAGGCACAATAATAACTGTGGATACAAACATTAAGCATATGGCTCATGTTGCGGTGGGAGAGGCCATTCGAGCAAACCAAAGCAAAACTTCAGAGCTGTATTGAAGGATGCTGTCAATGGAACTCCATGCTTGCTGGTAATACCCTAAAGGGAAGAACTAAAAGAAATTACCAGTTCAGTAGCAACAGTGCCCATGGCAGCCATTTTGCAGAATTCAGGGAAGGGCAGAGGTCAAAAGGAATGTGTTAAGGACAGGAAAGTGTGGTTCCCTTATTTCACTCTTCTACCCATACAACTATGAAAGAGAGTAGAGGATTTGGAGAGGCATGAGGATACAAGAATTGGTTCTTCAGGGCAGGGAAGATATGTAAAGAAGCCTGTGCCGAGGGAGTGGTGAGAGGGAGAAGTATAAGAAGTAATGGGTGTGGGTGAAGATCTTGATGAGCCTCGGGGTTGGAGCCCAGGACCCAGGGAAATAACAGCCCCCTGTTTAATGGCAGCACAGAAGGGAAATGGATGTAACAGAGGTTCAGACTTCCTGGAGGAGGCAGTCAGAACATTCTCTGGGGTCCGTGAAGAAGGATACAAATAAATTCATCTCTTGAAGTAGGGGGTAGAGGAAAATCACAAAGGTCTGAAAAGAGCCCTGGAGAACATGAGTGAGGGTGTCCCAAAAAGGATGACAAAGGACTAACTCTTTTAACCTTGGTGTCCTTTGCTGTCACTCAGAGTTGTTTTTTCTAGCAGGGCTCAAATGGCTTCATTGGCATAGAGTCAAAGGGTGTGGCTGCTTGGGTTCACATAAGACATTACAAATTGAACCAACCCCTTCATTTGTAAAGCCCCAATTCCTGGATCACAGAAGTGACCTTATTTAGGAATAGGGCCATTGTGGATGTGATTAGATTAAAATAAATACACTAGGCTGAACTGCAATCCAATGCTACTCGTGTTTTTATGGGAAGGGGAAATTTAAACATACAGACATCCACACTGCAAGAGGCTGGGAGAAGATGAACACAGATGTCAGGTGATGCTGCCATTAGAGGCAAAGAAAGAGGGATGGGGATTCTGCCTTACAGTGCTTAGAAGGAATCAGATCTGTTAATACTTTGCTATCAGACCTCTGGCCTCAGGAAATGTGAGTCTATAACAATTGCAGGTGTTCAATCCTCAAAGCTTGTGGGACATTATTAAGGAAGCTCTGGAATTCTGATGGAAAGAGATTGGGACATTTGTTTGGGCTTTCCCCTTTTCTCTCCAAAGGACTGCAGAAATATTTGGAGGATATAGCATTTTGTAGGACATAACCTCAGGAATACAAGGTGGGTAATGAAAGAGAAACAAACAAACAAACAAACAAAAAAACTCCAGAAGGAAGGGAAAGGATGAGGAAGTGTTTTCCTGGCTCGCACAGTGGTAACTGTAATTACACCAGAGGATCAGAGCTTCTTAGAAGGTCTCCACTCTACCCACCCAGGATTTTGCAGTAAAGGTTAATCCTAGCCTCTGGGTTCTTGCTACAATGATCATGGAGTTACACCCCAGATTAGAACTGCAACTTAGATCAGAGCCAAGGTATTTGCAAATCACTGGTTCATGGTAGGCCCTGGCTTTCATTTACATATGATAACCACAGACCTTAGATATCCTCAGAGGGACTTTCAAATGATCTGAGCCCTGTGCTTCTTCAAAGGACTGCATAACTAGTATGGATTTAATGGGCTATTCACCCCATGATTCAGCATTTCCTAGGCCCCAGCACTCGAAGAATTCGCTCATTAGCTTCGAGAGGCAGCTTTTTAATGGAATATAATAAGGGGGAAATCGGGTTGTGGTTTCAAAAGTTACTGTGATTAAAATCATATGGACAGCTGTTCTTCAGTGTAGTGTGAATGAAAAAGTACTCTGTCAGAAAGCCACCGGGCTATGAATTCTGTTTACTGTATAGAAGATCTCTCTGCTCCTTTAAAGTTTTCAAAGTAGTGTGTGGATAGAAAATCTATTTCTTTGGTAGAAAATCTATTTCTTAAAAAAGAAATCCTAATTTAAAGAATAACTTTTTTCTTCATTGAAGAAAATTTGGAAAATACATTTAAGCAAATATCCTGTTAAAAAGCAGATAATCTCTCGAGTTTTAACATTTAGGGTGTATATCCATCTGGTGTCTTCTTCCCTATGCATACATATATATGCATACATTTACTAAATCGGAGTCATACTGTAAATACAGTTTTCAAACTCGCTGTAGTTAACATATCCTGACCATGATCCTATGCTATGAAGAAACTCTTTCAGTTGTCTGCCGTGTGAGTTATCATAATTTCTTTAATTGATCTCATTTCTTTGAAATGTAGATTGATTTTCAGGTTTTTGCTTTAAACGTGATTCATTCAATGTATGTTTTCTAGTGTGTGATTTTTTGGAAAAAAAAAAAGCCTGAGGTTTCAGGTTTTGCATCTGTATCTGTTGAAGGTCAGCCAGGTAGTGGCACTGACATCTAGGTGCAGAGGGCTGGCAACACTCCTGTCTCTTTAACTGCCTTCGTGTACACTAAATGCAAGGCCCTTGGAGGAGGAGGTTACTGTCTGGTCTTTACTCGAGAAACCTTGGGAGGGAGTTGATACCAACAGAATAGCCTTTGGAACTGGCTACACGGAAAATGGGCCTAAGTGCTGAGTGCAATTAGAAGGAGGTGCTCTATGACCGAGTGTACATAGAGCACCGTACAGTTTCTTCCCGGATGAGCTGGGGCTGTGTGACTCACAGGAGAAGGGGGTGTACTTGGGTGTTTCTGCTCCCCCTTCTCCATCCTCTCAAGACAGAAAATTCATAAGCTGTTCTCAGTGACAGTTGTGCAAAATGAAAAGCCCTGTGAATGTGTGGAGAATAGATTATCCTGACTGCTGTTAAGCGTTTGACAAATTGGGAGTTTTGTCATACATCAAAGAACAATAGAGGGAGAATAAGGAACGATGTGCATCATATAAATACAACGTACCTGATGGCTCACAGCGTCATTTATCTTCCTGGGTGGTGGGGCTCAGGAGGAGCACAGGGAGACAAGTGGGAAGACGGAGGTCACTGGCCCCAGGAGGAGGCTTTGAAAACCAATCCACGATCAAGATCAAAGTGTGTGTCAGGATATGCCAGGCCATTTAGGGGGGTTCTCATTGTGGTTTCTTAAACTAGGGAGAGATTTTGTGAGTCTGATAGGGAATGGTGTCAGTGAAGCTACTGATTGGCCAAGCAGAAGTCTTAATGCCTCCAGCATTTAGAGGAAATAGAGACCGATCTGTTTGCAGTCTGCTAGAGCTATGCCCAGATGTGGACCCAATAGGAAGGCAGATGGATGGCTGAGAGGCGGGTCTGTTCCTTTTTTTTTTTTCCTTCCAGCTTCTACCACCCTCAGCAGAAGGAATGCAAGCTCCAGGAGGGGGCAGTCCAATCTCAGGACTCATAGACCTGCATAGAATGTACAGTGGCTTCCATCCCACATGGCAGCCATGGTCCTATGTACAGTACAAAGAGAAATCTGCAGAGAAGGCTAGAGGCAGCAAACAGTCCTGAAGGTTGGGTTGGTTGTGGGAGAGTAGGGGAAGAACTTGAGGGCAGATCTTCACATCCCTTTAGCAAAGGGGCAGTCTTTGGTATCCAGGAGAATCCACCTCTTCAAGCTTTGGCTTTGTGACTATGGGCTGGGATGGACTGACTTTTAGCGTGTGTTATAAGATGAACCAATAGAGCGTGTCTTAAGGCTCTGAATCTGATTCCAATGATGGGCATACAGATCTGTGAATGTACTAAAAAACATTGAATCCCACAGTTCCAATCGTTAAATTATATGACACGTGGATTGTGTCTCAGTAAAGGTACTATCCCTCCCACCCCAAGGGAAGGAGACAAAAAGTGTCTGGCACACAGCGTGGGGAACTTACTTATTTAGACTTGAGTTTCTTCCCATCTCACAGATGCCTGTGGAAAAGGTTGACAAGCCCTCAGTTCTCAGCTTTCCAAGTTCAAGTCTTTATATTCTGTTCCTTCGCATGTTGTCTTCTTTCCAAAAGCAGATACCCAGCCTTCATTTAAGCCCAGAATGCTTACCACAATGACATTCTTAGTTCAGTAACTGTGCTCCAAAAGCACCGGGGTTGTGAGCTAACAGCCCAGTTTCCATCAATCCGATTCCCTCCCTGTGTCTCGAGAGATCATTCTTATATATCTGAGTGTCTATGTTGAGTCTGTATAGCATATTGCAAAAGAATTTGCTGGAAGAAAAAAAAGAAGTGGTGGAAAAGAAGTCCTTTCTGCTGTCGAATGCAGATTTTCTTGTAGTAATTGAAGCCTGCTTCCCACGGCCTGTCTGAATTCTGGCATCTGTTGAGGCTTGGATGCCTGGAGTCAAATGGAATAAGTGCCTCTTTGGAGAAGAGCTCCTGGAGGCCACTGCATATTTGTCACATGTCAGTGGCATCTGCATATGGATGTGAAATGTATATTTAAAAATGTGCACACACTTGACTGCACCCGTGTCCTGCTCCAAATGTGTTTATCCAATTGCCCATCACAAGCCCATCCTGAAGGTTTGAGGGATTAGGGGCTGGCTGACCTATTCACCTTTGTCTGCCAGCCTACAGACTCCTCAAGCATTGGATGTCCCCTAGTCACCCTTGTGACTTCCTCCTCCTCCCTGGAATGAGAAGGCTAGAAGATTCACCTTTGTGACTGGTTACCGAGCTCTGGAGATGGATTTGTTACCTTGATAGAAGGAAACAGAAAGCTACGGCTACTATAGCAGCTAGCATAAGCATAGCAAGGGGGTGATTATAGAGTTTGGAGCCAGCAGACTTGTTTTTGAGTACTGTTTGAGTCACTTAGCAGCCATGTGACACTGGGTATATCAAGTTGATTCTCTTGGTCTCAGACATAAAGACAAGGCTTTAGGTTACTCAAGGACCCATGATTTATGCTTCAAATATTGATAATGATGGGTTCCATAGTCCCCATAGTGAGCATGTCTCAGGGATCCAAAGATCTCCAGTGAGCTCCACATTTTAAGGATCCCAGCAACTTCTAATAATTAAAACTTCCCCTTCGAGACATGGGCATTTTGAAGAACACTCGAGATCCAAACTGTAACCCTAATCCTATAGCAAAGTCTGAAACTCTTCCCAATTGCAAGTTGAAACATTGACCCCCTCCCCCCAACTTCTTCCACTATGAAAGAGTCTTTTCCCCTTTCTGCTGAGGTGAGCAGGCTGTGGCTATTCCTTCCTGTGGAGAAAAGTCATACTGATGCCTGCAAAAGCCTTTCTACTAGGTCTCTTGTTCCCATGGAGGGGAACTTTTTCGAATTACCTTCTTGGCAGTGAAAAGAATGTACATGTCTATGCTGTGGTTGACAGGCCCAGCCCAGCTGACCTTATCCTTGCCAACAAAAGCACAAGACATGTGAGGGAATAAGACTTATTGGAAATGTATTCCACCAGTCCCAACTGTCCCAGCCTTGTTCAGATACCCAAGTTACCCTAGTGATTCCATTCGACTAAGTGGACATTCCAGACACTATATAGTAGAAAGAACCATCCATGCTGGATCTTCCTGGTGTCCTGAGCTAGTGAGCTCTTAGCTGTTACTTTAGAATTGTTATGCACTGGATATTTGTATTCCCCCCCATCTGCATGTTTAAGCCCTTTACCCCAAAGTAATGCTATTTGGAGGTTGAACCTTTAGGGAGAAATAGAAGAGAGAAGTGTGGTTCAAACTGGCATGCCTTGGTAGATTGGAGTTGGCCTCTTTCTCTTCCCAATGGCCACTGTGATATACCCTGTCTAGGATAAGATTTGGGCTATGGTAACAGACAACTGACCTGTGGAGGCTGGGGGGCAGAGATGGATGTGTACTTGCACATACGTGTGTGTGTGTGTGTGTGTGTGTGTGTGTGTGTGTGTGTGTGTGTGTGGTAGGAGTGGCCTAGAGGAAAGTTCAGGAACGAAGACACACAGCTCCCCCAGAAAGCCTCTCCCAGTGCCCTCTGCCTTCCTTATCCTGTTCCATGTGAACAGCTCAGTATTGTTTATCCTCAGTCAGTCTCCTTCCTCCTACCCTGTACCAGAGTTATTATCCAAGGACAATGGAGTCCCATGGTCCTTTTCATTCTGCAGCAGAGAGGCAAAGCTGACAACATGGGTATTTATATCACTTTCTGGCTTTCCAGAGGCCTCACATTCACTAATGAATTAATCCTCCCTAACAACAGTCCTTTTGTTCATCAGAAAAGGGCACTGAGGCAGTGGCTGAGACTTCTCCTGATGCGTGAGATGACCAGCTGTGGCCATTAGAGGGTCATATGAGGCAGATTGTGCCAGATACAGAGAATGGGATAAGGAACTTGCATCAGGATGTGAGTGAACCCTGTGGTTGTTCCTTGGACCAAAGGATTTGTGCTTGGAGCCTCCATTTCTCATTAGTAAAACTGGGAAAGCAAGAAATCTAATCAATGTTTGGGGTTTTTTCATGAAGATTCGGTGACATGAAATGACATATGAGGTCATTTCCTGGGCTGTGACACATGCATAGACATACTATTGCTGTAGACTCAGAAAAGACCTGCATTGTTCTGAGGGTCACAGGCAGAGGACAGAGTGAGAAACTCACATTTTCCCAGAAGACACTGAAGTAAAAATAAACACCTATAAACCCCTCAGACCCCAGATGGTTCAGGATCTCTTCCCATGAACTCTAAGCTTGACCGAGTCTATTTGTTCCCAACACTACTTAGCACTGGATGCTCTTTATTCTTCCATGCTGGCTTTCATGGTCCAGGGATGCTCAGGTTAATTCATTTATTCATCTTCACATTCATCCACTTTATTTTTGTTCATTGTGGAAATACTTTTATTCTACTATGAATATGAATTATCACTGATGGGTGATTTAAAAAAAACACACAAGATTTCAAGGTGCTCGTAGATGCATAATCTTGGATTTATGAAATGCATTTGTGTAATATTGTGATGGTCAATCTTTATTGTTAACTTGACTGGAGACATATCTGTGGATGTATCCATAAGTTAGGAAGACCTACACTGGATGTAGTTGCCATTGTCACTTGGATCAGGATACTAGAATGAATAAAAAGAGGGGGAAAGGCAAATTGAACCCCATAACTCATCCTTCTCTTCTTGCTGACTTCATACACAATGTGACCAGGAGTTGTTACGATAAATCTTTCTGCCAAAAGCCACCTGAGCCCCACCGCCACATGTGAGCTTTATGCCTGCCGCCTGCCTCAGTTAGAGCCCAAATGAATACACAGTAACTTGTATTAGGTACAATGCTGCTTGGCCAATGACTAGGATTCTCATCTGTTAGCTCAGCCTTAACTATCATAAACCTATATATTTTATAAGACTTATCTTATCGGACGCCTTATTGGCGTCCCTCCTTGCCGGTGGATCACATTGTGCCACTGGAGCAGGAGCAGAGGGGAAAAGAGAGATGCTTCCTGTTTCTCCTTCTTTAAATATGAGTCTCCTTGCTATGTCACTTCCTGCCTGCATCACCACTTATCTACTACATTTCCCAGAATCCTCTTTGACTCCTAGTCCCATCTAACTTGCTGTCTCATTGGCCAAACAGTATTTTATTTAACAATCAATAAGATAAACATACAAATCTATCTCCCCATCATCTCCTCTTTTCTTTCTAAATAAAAAGAAGGAAGGGTAACTTATCTTTTATAATAACTGAAGAAAACTATAACCATAACTATCTGTCTTCAACTCTATCAAAGACCACAGAAGGATAATATATATACTCTATAAT
Source organism: Cricetulus griseus (assembly GCF_003668045.3). Taxonomy (NCBI): domain Eukaryota; kingdom Metazoa; phylum Chordata; class Mammalia; order Rodentia; family Cricetidae; genus Cricetulus; species Cricetulus griseus. The sequence goes on from NC_048599.1 coordinate 17,387,794, forward strand.
TGACAGAGACATCTCGCTACCTGGACAGTCCACCCAAACTTCCTCTGTAACATTGGGGCATCCATCTTCAGCCCATAGGCCACAGTGTGTCTGGCACACTTCTCCATTTCAACAGGAACCTTCAGTACTGTGTTATTTTGTAAGTTCAGCAGTCACTTTCTTGTGGGTCCTGCATGTCCAGTTTATACAGAAACAAACAGTCCAGGCAAGAGCAGTTTCTTGCCCAAATGGCTAATCTTGCCATGTTGAAAGCAAACTCCATAACAAGTTTCTTCGATGTCCATCCTCCTTTCTGATGTAATTGGTGTGCCAGGAACAGTTGTATCTCACTGCCAAGAAAAATCCTAAACCATTTAAATGCCATGTTTCTGTAGGTCTTTGAAAGGTTTGAAGAATACCTATCCATCTCAAATATATCTCTATATATCTAGAAAATCTAACTAACCTAATTATAATTTCTGACTATTATAGGTAAAAGATCTGTATAAACACAATACCTAAACAAGAGGAGACATATACATATCACAAAATTGACCTTAAAGTTGTATCAATAAATGAAAATCTATACCAATGCAAAGTATTCATTCCTATATCATATTCCCCCTTTTTTCTTTAAAAAATTGGCTATGCTCATTATCATTTATAACCAATCCCATTTAAATGAAAATAAGCATTTGTAAACAATATTTGGGAATATGGACGTCGTTCTTTCTAAACTGCTTCCTGCTAATTGGGGGCGATGTTTATACCATTAGAATCATGATAAAACATAGAAACCTGACCAAGTCCTTATTTTTGTAGTCTGTAAAGCTGTATCATCTCAACTTCAGGGGGTCTTGCTTGATCAAACCATATTAGTCTGGAAGGAATCCACAGCTTTTCATTTTCTGTGGAAATACAAGCAAAACCTTTATTTCTACGTAGCCTGTCCTTAGACTTAAATTTTGAAGTCAAAGCATTTTTAAAATGTATAAGTTGGATTAATTTAGCAGCATTTATAATCAAATGTATTTTAGCAGTAGTAAGTCTTTCCTCGGAAATCAAACAATTTAAAGACAACAATATGGCATATAGTATCCAGATTCTTTGTGTATTTTCCATCTTTATGTGGCTTTTTTATTACTTTATTTTATTTTCTTTTGTTTCTTTTTTCTTGAGACAGGGTTCTTCTGTGGAAATCTGCCTGCCTCTGCTTCCTTCAGCAAATCCTATCGGCGTGAGCCTCCACAACCGGCTACTCTATTTCCTCCTGTTATTTTTTCTCTCACAAGCCTACATATATTTTTTAATGTAGCATAAACATTTAGAGGTTTTTCTTTATCTGGATCTGTCTTTATCATCTTGGGAGTGCCGAGTCTAAACCCCAGAAGCTCCGGGAGGGCGGGTGCATAAGGAAGCTGCTCCAGTGCCTCTCAGCGGCCTGACAGGGCAGGCTGTGGCAGCAGGTTTCTCTCTTTCTCTGGGAATCTTGGGGCATGGAGTCAAGCAATGTTTTGCTCCTGCTGCCCCAACTAGAGCCAGGAGGACTACCATGCCTTCCCTGCCATAATGGACTGCACCCTCAGCCTGGGAATCACTCATCCCTTTAAAGTAGCTTTTCTTAGGTATTTTGCCTCAGCAAGAAAGAAGTATCTCAGCTTTTACCCATGATTGGGTGGCTCAGCCATAATCTCCCCTTTGAACATCAAATCTTTACATAAGAAATTCCTTATATCCTCCTTGTATCTATCACCCACAGTTATTTTCATTGTACTAAATATGCAAACATAAAGTATGCCTCCTTAGCTATTACTATGTATAGTTTAATGGCAATAAGTGCATTCATAATGTGGTGTAGTCACCAGCAACATTCATCTCCACAATGCTCTTCATCCTACAAAACTGAGATGTACACACTCAATAAAAATTCTTCAACCCCTGCTTCCTCCAAGCCTGTGCTAGCCACTGTTTTTCCTATGATTGTCACTATTCTAGGCACCTCATGTCAGTGGAATCATGCAGTCTCTTTCTTTCTATAACTAACTTGTTGCACTTAACATGTGCCTTCAAGGTTAACCTGTATTACTGTGTATTTTAGAATGCCCTTCCTTTTTAAGGGTGACTAGCAGCTCTCTGAGTGTGTGTGTGTGTGTGTGTGTGTGTGTGTCACATCTTGTTTACCATCACCTCTCTGATGACATCTGGGATGTTTCCATGGTTTAGTTACTGTAGACAATTCTTTTGTGAATGTAGGTATGTGCAAGGATTTTTTTTACATTAAATGGATGGCTCTATCTGATGGCACAGTATCATAGTGCTTCTCCATGGTAGGCACTCTTAAAGCAAAGAAGGCAGAAATGACTAAGTTGTAATAATTAAGCAACCATGTATGTATGACGGAAAGATCCATCATGCTTGGGGAAAGAGGGGATACCCACGAGGATGGGGCTCCAGCTCAGAGTTCCCAGTCGCAAGCTAGTGACTCAGCTGCTTTTTAAGCCTTATTTTTGTTACTTATGAAAATAGGATTGAGCTTTTGGTCTCATCTGCTCATTGCCTATCTGTGGCATGCACAGTTCCATGAGAGAACTCAATGAACATATTTTATCAAACAAAAGGCATTAAGTGAATGACAGCTGTCATTCCCCCAAGGGCCTGGCATACAACACATGCCCAACAAATGTTATTTGAATTAATGATTATTTGTTTAAATCTGCAAGTAGCAGCTTTTGCTTTTAATTCTGATTCTCTTGTCCTTAGATTGGCTTTGCCATGAACCCTCCTTTGCACGGATGGTGCCCTATTGTGCCAGCTCTTTTGAGTACAAGCAGGCATACACCTCTCCTTGTGAGACAGGATGACCCAAGAGAACAATGGCACTGATCTTTGGATGAAATAGCCCTTTCAGGAAAATAAAGGCAAAATAGTGGTAGTCACAGGGTTTTGGGGAACATTGGGGTCCAGAGAAGACTCAAGAGGACATACAGTATGTACTAAGCAGGCATGTCTCAATTTTCAATGTGCAGAAGAATGACTGGGGACACTGTGAAATATGGGCTATGGTTCTGTAAGAATGGAGTGGAACCTGATGTATTTTTCATTTCTATTAAACTCTTTTGATGATATGATTGCACACAGACTTTTACAGAAGCATCCTTTGCTTCACAGTCTGAAGCATATTTGGATAAAACAGTGATAAATTTGTGAAAATTGAGGCTGGGGGTCAATGGCTGGAGCTCAGGTGTTAGCTCAGCTATGAGGACTCATCTAGCCCTTGACCTTTCTGTAGAAACTGAGATTCTAGAAAACTAACACCCATGGGGCCTTGCAAGAGCTGAAGATGCACAGCTTCTCTCACTTAGGAGTTGATGAGCAGAACCTGACCTTGCAGGTTAGTTTCATAAGGTCTTACCTGGATTTTGAATCTCTGTCTGCCTCCAAGCATTGACAAAGATCTCTCCACTGCAGGCTGTGTCCTGAGACCCAGTCCTGGTTTGAGGCACAAAGTGACCAAGTGGATTCTGATAAGGCCTGGCTTTGAAAAATTAGCCCATCCTTACTGGTTACAAGGCAGGGCAATAGAATTCTTTATAGCCAGACTTTCTTTGAGCAACCACCTCCCAAGTAATGACACAGAGACTTTTTATTAATTATGAAAGTTTGGCCTTAGCTCAGGCTTGTTCCCAACTAGCTCTTAAAACTTAAATTAACCCATTTATATTAGTCTATGTTCTGCCATGTGGCTCATTACCTCTCCTCTATACTGTATGTCTGACTTTCTTCACATTTTACTGGCAAATCTCTCCTCTCTGATTCTTCCCCCAGGTTCTCTCTTCCCTGAAGATCCTCTCCTGTCTAGCTATTGGCCATTCAGCTCTTTATTAAACTAATCAGATGGTACCTTGGCAGAGACACATCTTCATTGTGTATAAAAAAAGATTATCCCACAACATTTCTTTTTTAATTATATTTTTATTTCTTTTAGCATTGCTGCCAACTATATCTATAATTGGATTCTTAAAGAACTTCTTGAGCCTCTACCTAATTTTATAGTACTTGGTTCTCAACTAGATTGCTAAGTCCCATTACCTTGCCTATTCTTCCTTTTTTTGTTTGTTTGTATTTTTTGTTTTTTGTTTTTCCAATACAGGGTTTCTCTGTGGCTTTGGAGGCTGTCCTGGAACTAGCTCTTGTAGACAAGGCTGGTCTCAAACTCACAGAGATCCGTCTGCCTTTGCCTCCCAAATGCTGGGAATAAAGGCATGTGCCACAATACCCGAGCCATACTTATACTTCTATGACACAGAGTGATAGAAGATAGATAGATAGATAGATAGATAGATAGATAGATAGATAGCCTCTCTCTGATTACGTATCTGGACCTTGACTGCCTTCCTGCTGGCCAGGAGTCCCATAGCATACTATCCACTGTTGACATTTTGCCTTCTTCCAAGGCAACCCTCTGAACTAGGTTTCATCCAGAGTCTGAATGATTTGCCTTCTCAGCACCCAGAAAATTTCACAGTGGGTAGGAGACCCCTGTCATGTTCCATGACCCTTGCCAATGCAGCCATAGGCTGTTAGGATAACTATGCAACTCAGCATTTTCTGGGAAGAGAAGGAAGACTTGGTCAAAGAAAGCCAGCTCAATAGAGTGTCTTAGGAGAGAAGGAAGGTCAGGCCATCACTCACTCACTCAATCACTCACTCTTGTTCCTTCTTTCCACCTTACCACCTCTTTTCTTTCTAGCAGGCTCGTTGTGAGCAGCTGTTGAACTTTGAAGGGACAATAGACTCAGTGAGTGCTTTTGTGACTCTAACAAAGAAACGGTATCCTTTACCCATCACTTTTCCCTAACTGAGGCATGGGGGGGGGCGCATGAGCAGAGCAGACCCTACAGCTATCACAAGGAGAGGATGGCCCTGCTGTGTAACACAAGGCAGCAGAGAAGGGGCACAGGCAGGAAGGAAGTTTGGGGTTGTTTTCTGTCCTAATGTTTCTCAATTTTAATTTTTCTGTAATGACTTTGGTATTTGAATACCTCTGTTCCTTTGGGGGCAGCTGTAAAGCTATAGTGTTCATGGATTATGAGGGAACAGATACTTGCCTGGAACATGGAAGTGTTTATCAAGCCTGATGGATTAGATTACTTGGGGCTCAAGCACCCCCACTCTGCTTCCTAAGGCTTTTATGCACTGGATGAGAAGAAGAAGACCTCCTTCAACTCTCTATTTATATTCTCCTCCTTCATCAACAGGGATACTCACATTGTTGCAAGGCAGCAGAGCTCTTATTGATGGGCTCATTTGATTAGAATCTAAAGACAAAGGGACAAAGGGATGATCTTTCCTGCCTTCTTTCTCCCCCAGGAATGCCCACATAAGTTGACAATAAGACAGAAGGATGTGCTGAACCTGGGGTATTATTAACTCTGTTTTATGAATTAAAAGTCTAAATAGCCCAGTATTTATGAGCCTGTAAGCATTCAAAGAAACCAGATTTCTTGTCTCAAGAACAACAGTATGGCTCTTCCATCTCATGCCTAGCATTGTTAAGGCAGATGAGTATCAGAATTCAACAGACCCCATGTATTAATGGGGTGAAGGAAGGAGACAAAATATTTTAAATGTTTGGTTTCACAACAGATGATTCTGTTTAAAATACCAGGACGTGTGGAGGCGGAAGGAGACTGGGGGAATACTATTAACTAGAACATTGTTGACTCATGGCCATCAGCTTCTGCGCGAAGTCCTGATTGGGCCCACGTCTGCCACCTGCAACAGGACCATCATTTCTACTGTAAACTCCTAACTGCTTACACACACGGGTGTTCATCTCAGTTTCCTTACTTTTCAGGATATTTATATGCCAATCTCCCAGTGTCTGATTTGTTCCTATAAATAATGTTCTTACCATAAGGGCGAAAGGAAGGAGATACTGGTACAGTGGCATTTGTTGAATCTGAAGTTCTTGTAGGGTCCTCAACCTGAGCAGCTGGTTATTCTGGGTGGAGGAGTCTGGAAGGTAGGTGGAGAATGATTACATGTTATTTGCTCTAATGAGATGTTTCTCAGTGTCTTGGCCAACATGTATAGGGAGATGAGTGAGGAATGTCATTCTTGTCCATCTACTAAGTGAAGTTTTCGGGTCTAACATTTATCACAATCTCCAGGTTCCCTTAAAACACATACTATTCATCTCCCTTCTCCCCCATTCTCTACTTCGTACCCACAATGAGTTTCTGAGAATATAAATCAGATCATGTCACTCTCCTGCTTTCAGTCACCTCCAAATTTCCTATTGCGTTTTGCATAAAATACAAACTCCTTTCAGTGGCCTTCAGGGCTTAGCAAGACCATGCCATGCCCATGTCTCAGCACCCACCCACCCCTCAGCCCTTTACCCCCACCCCTGCTGGGGCTGTTTTCCAGCTGCACTGGTCATTTCTGTTGTCTGGATTCTCTAAGCTAGTCTCGCTGCTTGTTTTGCATGAGGCTTTCTTTGCTTGGAATGTGCCTCACCCTCCATCCCCTCCTACCCACACCCTGCCCACTGACCTGGACAGTCAGTCTCATTGCTGGGGAAGCTCTTGACTTGACTGGTTCCTTCCCTTCCCCTGCCCCACATCCCCTATACTGCTTTGCTGATAGATCTTGGGTGTTTTCTCCTCTGCACTGATCTCGGCCTAAATTTGTGTACATCATTTGTCTCTTTCTCTTTGTAAACATTTAATGTCTTTGTTTGTTTGTTGAGACAGGGTTTGATTATGTAGCCCAAGCAGGCATTGGACTCTTTTTAAAAATCATATTACAGTTCATTTTCATTTGAGATTATACAGAAAAGCATTTTGTGTGCTGACTGAACTATATTATCTTAGATCACACAAAGTGGGCTATGCCTATTCTTAACTATGTCACTTGCCATAGTTTTTAATTTCTCTGTGCCTTGGTCACCCCATAAGTGCAATGGAGATATAACTAAAAAGCATCCACATTTTGTCATTAGCATTGAGTTCAATAGTATATGTAAAACTTTTGACTAGTGTCTCACCCCTGGTAAGCCCTGATTAGTGTTGACAGCCCATATTATTATTATTTTGGTAATTCTAATGCACACATGACTATTCTGAGAGTCCTTTATGGGCAATTGGATAATATACAACTTTTTGTTGTATGAAATCCTTTTTTGTCTCCCTTTCTTGAATCAGAAGGAGCTTTAAGGGAGAGTTTGTCTGTTGCATATGACTTAGGAGGATAGTAGACTATGCAGTCATTGTGTACAAATAAGCATAAACTTTAAAGACAGAGAATGAAATGACATGTGTTAGTGCTACATACAGAGTTATGGGGGAAATCACACACTAGACTATGGTTCTGCACACACACACACACACACACACACACACACACACACACACACACAGTGAGTTAATTAGCTAAATGGGAATGAATGACTAAGATGTGGAAGATATCAAAGAGTAGAGCCTGTAACAAGACATGGGGCCTTCTAGTATCAAGGGATATGTGTTTTATTTTTATTTTGCTAAATAACTTAAGTTCATTTGTTGGTTGTTGTTGTTGCTTTTTAATGCCCAATCAGTGTATTAGGTGTTCTCTCTACCTTCATTCTGCTGGGTACAGACCCCAGCCCTATTTACACCTAGAGGAAGAGCATTCCAGAAAGGTTCTTGGAAACTGCATCACCCAAACATTCTCATTTAATGATGAGAAAACTACAACCAAGGAAGGGACCTTTATTTATTCAGTAATTCAGTAATGATTTATTGAGCCAGTTTGCTGTGCGAGGCCCCAAGCTAGGGGAGAAACTCAAAAGGAGCTGTCCTCTCTTTCAGAGTGAAACATCCACAATTAACTTTTATAAAAGACTACTTAATAGATGCAATATGCAAAGAGCTGGGACCCGAGAATTCTAAGCATTGAGTTCCAATCTAAATTCCATCACCCTTAAAAAAAAAAAAAATCCAACCCAGAGGAGTTTACTGAGCCTTGGCTCTTTCATGTGTAAAATGTGGAAGATGGTGTCTGGACTGTGAATCTCACAAGGAATTTATGAGCACACAGATAATCCTGACACAAGCTGATGCTTGATGGCCTATAAAGCAATTTGTAGACGATGCTTTTGTTACTGGTAGGATGATAATTTGCAAACAGGGAATTGCAGCTGCAGGGATAATATAATGTGAAAATGGAAGGGATGGCTGTGGAGGTAGAAGGAGGGCTGTGTATTGGAGAGGGAGGAGAGGGAGCAAAGGCTGAGCCCCAAATCTCTATCCTGAGGAGTGAGTGTTTTTCTACTATTTGGAATAAATGGGACAGGGCTTTTCTCTATGAGGAGTGATTCAGTCAGGAGGCAACTACCACACATATGTCTGAGTTTGTCTCTTGGGAAGTATGAGGAAGAGAGTGAGACCAGGTAGGGCTGGGGTGGGAAGTCTACTGTAGGTGCTGACAGAAAGATCAGGTAAGGTTGGGAGAACAGCATAAAATTAGTGTGTTTATTTTCTACTACTAAGACAAGATAGTTGAAGCTGGGTAACTTTACAAAGAAACAGAATGTTTATTTAATTCCTGTTTCTGGAGTTTCAAGGGCATGGTGCCAGCCTCAGTTCAGCTCTACTGCAGGTCGTGTGGTTGATGATGTTTGAAGATGGGAGCAGAGATGGAGAGAACATCACAGGACAAGAAGCTAAGGAAGCAGGAGAGTGGCCAGGCAGATGCTTCTGTAAGAGCCTTGTAAGAGCATCCTTCAGGAGCCCTGGGAGAACTATCTCCTCCCTCCTGAAAACATACTGTTAAGGTTTCCCACTAGTTCCCAGCACTTTCCAACATCCCTTCCCTGATGACCATGCTACTAAAACATGAACCCTTGAGAAACAGACAACCTCCGAATCATAGAAGACATGGATGTAGCAAATTTGAGGAACAAGATATGATTTAAAGTGAAGCCTGAAGTCTATGTGGGCATGTTTTAGATGGACCATTTTGCCAGGCAGACCTGAGCTAAGTCAGTGTGTGTGTGTGTGTGTGTGTGTGTGTGTGTGTGTGTGCGCTGACTGGATATCTTGGTGATACAAGACAAAGATTATTTGATTGCAAATGTAATTCATACTCAGATACAGCTTCCTCCCCATTGTAACTATCCCTAGATGTCACACATTGTCTTGTGAAATGTGTGACTAGTTCTGCAGGAAAGACTATCAGGGTGGTGATGCTGAGAGCAGCCATCAGCCGGAGTGGTATATGAAAAATGGGTTCACTGAAGATGGGACCCTGTCAAATGAGCATCTTTCCGGGGAAGCAGAACAGTACACACTCTGAGGCTCCTTGTCTTTTGTGGTACCCAGCACTCTACTCCAATTCTCCATCACAGGATCTCTCTTCCCACTTCAGAGAGTTAATGGGATCTTAAGGCAGGGGGCATCTCTTCCCTGAGGAGGGATAGATGGAATTTTCTCAGAAGACATGCATCTATTAAGCTCCTGTGGTTTGTAGAAACAGCCCTGTGGATGGTGACAGCTGGGAGGGTGACATAAGCAACGTTTGTGGCACTTCCCTAATGTTGCTATCATGAACCTCGATTGCAGCATGTCCAAACCTGAAATTTAGCTTCTTTCTTAAGAATAGATGTCCCCTCTTCAGGCAAAGTCACCATGTTGCTCTCCTAGTCATAGTCTGCTCATTGTCCTCAATGCTTTCCCGCTCTAGCTGCCACCTGCCAACTCTGCTTCCCAGACAGCTGCATCAGTGCTGCCTTAGGTCTCTGTCCTCCACATCTGACATCTATGTAAGCTGGGCTCACATTGCCTTGGCTGTGTTCTTCACTTCTCTGCCCTACTCTGGTTGGTGGAATCTCTTACATTGCTCTGAAAGATTCCAAGCTGCCAGTATTTTCTTTGTTTATTCACTGGGACACCTTTAAGTCTTCTTTAGGTAGCTTCTCTGTAGTGACACTGAAAGTTTTAAATGGAGCAGGGCCATTTGACCAAGGCAGTCACAGCTTAGTAAGGAGGCAACCATAAGAAGAGTTTATATTCAGTGGGTTTTGGATGGGGAAGGCCAGACATGACTGGGGGATGCAGCCTTTCAATTACCATGTTCCCTTAGTTCATTTCCTCCACCTAACAAAATACCAGAGATCGATGTGAAAAGCTATGAAAACAATGTGCACAGCATAGTGAAAAGAAGCTAAGCAGTCCTTTACTAGTACCAACCTCCACCTACCCACTAATAACATTTTGTGCCTACACTAGCAGCTTTTCTTCCTATGCTTATACTTTAAAAATGATACTTGCCTATTTTATTTTATAGACCTATTTTTGCTAATGAGGCTCTATCTAACACTTGTAAAGCATCTTTCTTGTTCCTTGTTGTAGAGAGAATGCATAGCTACTTCTAAAATTTTATATGGTAAGAGCTACATTCAAACAGATCTTATGTGTTGCTTGAGGATCACATCTGGGAAGACTTGGACATATGTCCTTTCAGAGTTCTGTGTCTGCACACACATGGAAATGTAAATGCAGGTGCTGACACCAGTCTTTCTTCATCACAGCCAATTGGCTCTTTTTATTCTTCTTGAATTGTTGTTCTTTATATGATTCACGCATAGAATATTATAAGTCATTGAAACTCATTTTACAGACATTTAAGCTGCCTCTATATTCATGATGAGGAACTGACTGTGTGTGTGTATGTGTCTATGTGTTTGTATGTGTTGTCTGTGCATGCATGTGCACTCTGGCTCATTGATTTCCTTGATGTTAAGCCCCAGAAGAAAATATGCTCTGACAAAGACTGTGAACAGTACAGCTTTGGTCTATATGTGTCATCATCAGAATTATAAGATGATTCCAAGTGACCCTGTACCTTGTCACAGGTGGGGTCTGAGACTTGCCTTTAGCCAATAGGCTATAGCAAATGCTGTCACTTCCATGGCCATGTTTTAATATAAGGCAAAATGGGGTTTTGCAGATGTAGCTAAGAGCCTAACATTTGGCTTTAAGTTAGCCAAAGGAGAGATTAGTTTCAATGAGTCTTAGTAATCAGGCAAGCCCTTTAAGATAGAGTCCAGAAGCCAGCCAGGGTCCTTCTTTTCCACTAATCTTGAAGAAGTTATCCACCAAAAGTCTGCAGTTACAAGCTGATGAAACTGCCAGTCCTACATGAGCTTGAAAGCAGGTGGAGCTGCAGATGAGGTCCAAGCCCTGGCTGACATCTCCATATAGTTTGTGAGACACTAAGTACAGAACCCTCTCATATACTCCCTTGGTTCCCTCCCAGCCCACTGAAACTCTGAGACAGTGTATGTTGTTCTAATCTTTGGAAATTGTGGATGAATAGAGTACTAATACAGTATGTGAAAACTGCCTTTGATAAATCATGCATGATTTACACTTCTTACTTCTAAGCCAGACCAACATCTACATACATTTTTGTCAATAATAGATGTGGCTAAGCTTTAAATTTTGAAGAATTTGAGAAGGTAAAATAATATTTTTAAGTCTGTAAGTCTGAGCTAAGATTGTATGTTTACTGTGTCTTAGTTTGAAAATATTGTCCTCTATATATGTGCATAGTTATTTTGCCTACATGCATGTCTGTGTACCACGTGTATGCTCATGCCCATGGAAGCCAGAAGATGTTGGATCCTCTGGGACTGGAGTTACAGTCGTTGGGTGCCATGTGGGTGCTGGGAGTCGAATGCAGGTCCTCTGGAAGAGCAAGCAACCAGTGCTCTCCACTGCTGAGCCATCCCACAGCTCTACTGTATTTTAATTGAAAATTATTTTGGTTCATGACCAAAGAATATCCTCTTCCTAGTTTTGACTTTTTCATCTGATTTGTTTTAAGCATCTTTGTTTCTTCTGCTGGACATGTTTGTTGTTGTTGCTTTTTCCAAATATCATGTATGTTATTTAGTGATCAGAGACATGGATGCTTTTCTTGTGTGAGCCTTTAAAGTGCCATTCTGTCAGCCTGTATGGAAGTTCGGTTGATGGATAGTAAGGAGAGCCATGATAATATAATCACATCTGCACAGCTAATGCTGATGGGACCTGAAGTACATTAAGGAGATGGAGATGGCAAGGTGGGGACTTGGCTCAGAGGATATTCAGAAATAGCATGGGCAGGCTTTGATATTCTTCAGACAGGTTCTTTACTAGCTGTAGCACAGTGGCGAAGAAATAGAATAATAGAGTATTTTCTGGCTTAGACTGGTAGGTAGCAAGTTCACCAAGGAGCCTCTCTCTCATCGATGTGGACCACCAGAGGCTGTGGGCTTTACAACTCCCACAGAGACCAGGAAGCACATGTCTGTGGTACTCACAGTCTTAACTTTATTTCCAGTGGGTGGATGAATACACTATTCCTGGAGACTATTCCTTCTAATAGACAGTCTTTGCTTGTACTATAGTCCCTCAGCAGACAGAGCCATGGCTTTGAAACTGAGCAGATTGGAATGGGTGTTTGCCAAACAAGCATCCACTTGGCAATGCTGGCACAGCGCAGATCTCCCTTTAAACAGCCAGAGCAGTCTTGTGTGGGGGCAGTGGTAGGTGTGGGTTGGATGAAGAAGCATTCTTTCTTGCAATGAACAAACCTTAGTAAGATGTTAAAACATTAAAATATCTAGCAAGGGGAAAGAAAGCAATTTGTTCTGTTCCAAGATGCTGGACATTTCCTCAAATCCACCTAAAAGGAAGCCATGCTGTCTATAGTGTGCAATCGCATAAATGAAGATGATCTGCTGGGAAGCAGATGTCTTCTCACGGGACATTTGAAAATATTTGGACACTTGTTTGATTGTCTAGCATCTGGTGTGGGTAGAGGCCTTGAATGCTCCTAAGTGTTCTAAAATGCATGAGGTGGGTCCCAGTAACAGAACTATGCGGCATCAAACCCCTGGAATGGTAGGAACAAGAGCACTGTAGGGGCTGGAGAGATGGCTCAGAGATTGCAAGGAGTTGTTGCATTTCCTGGAGACTGGAGTTAGTTTCTAACATTCACATCAGGCAACTACCTGTAATTACAGGGGATCTGTTGCCTTCTTCTGGTCTCAGTGGGCACTCTTGTACACATACACACACATAATGAATTTTTAAAAAATAGTGTTGCCTGGGGAGTGGAGGGGGGATGGCTAGGGGCAGGTGGGATGTTGGGGGGAGGGAAGGGAGAGGGAGAAGGGATTGACATCTGAAGCAAGCTTGTTCCTAATTTGAACTAATAAAATAAAATAAAAAAGAACATTAAAAAAAAGTAGTGTTGTGTATGAATCAATGAAATGTCTAGGTTGGAGATACATGAAAATATCTCTAAGCACTGTGTCATGTCCTGTCATGTCCATGTCACAGCCTCCCAGAATCTCTCCTTTCCCTGGTATTTCTGCTGAGTACCACTTTGCCTCCTTAATGATGGGACCATGGGAGGGGTTCAACACTATGGGGTATGAATCTCTCAGTGTATTTGCGGAACAATGGCCAGTGCAAATCTCCCTTTAAGCAGGGAGACACTGATTGTCCTATAGCTGAGTGAACCATTCAAAAAACACATTTATCTTTGAAGTAGGGGGATATTACCTCAAACCCCAAATTAAACATCTCTAAACACTCACTGCTGTTCTGCAAGGTTCCCATATCACATCCAACACACTGAAAACCCAAACTGACTTCATCTTTGATTCTGATAATATGTTTGCCTAGTCTAGATAGAAACTCTGTGTCGGGCAGGAGAAGTCAGCTGTGTAAGGAGACAAGAGGCTGCATATTTGAAATTATGAGAATGGCTAAACATTTGATGTGTAGTATCTAAAGCTGGACATTGCATATGTGTGGATCAGAACAGACGATGTGGATTCTCAGTACCAGACATGGGGAAAGTAAAGCTGGAATAAAGTAACATTAAATGCTATCTATGCATCTCTAACATAATGTGATTTTTATAAGTAATGGAGATATATATGTACTATATAAAGATGTTCAGAGGTCCTTCTATTTGTTGGTTTGTTTCCAGATTGATTCCATAGAGTAAGGTTTTCTTTTCTTCTCTTTCTAATGTTTGTTGATGGTGGCAGTATTCTTTTCCATCCCAGGAGAGATACAGAAAAACAAACATTACAAAAAAAATAACTATTGGCCTTAAATTGTCACTCATAAAGAATCCTGATGCCTATGTTCTGTTTCCATGAACCAATTTTACAGAAAGAGATGTTTTTTTGTGTCTTGAGTCTGTTTCTTAGAAATAGTCTCCATGGGACAGGATCTGGATTGACAGGAGCAAATGGGATTTGCATGGAGGCAGTCTCTCCAACCACCAATTCCACAGAGGATTCTCAGCCCTCATCATTGTTAATCCCCCTTAGCAGGAACTCCCACCCCCTTCCTCCTGCATTTTGCCTCTCTCAGTGTCTGTCTCCTGCCTTGGCTGTTTTGACTATTGCCATGCTAACTCCTTTGTAGATGCTCATCCCCCTGTTCTATTCCTCCCCTGTGCTCTCTCTTATGAAAATTTCATTGACTCCCAAGGTCTTAACCACTGACTCCACAGACAGTTCTGAAATCCCCATCACTAGTTTCAGTCAGTCATAGACTCACTGGCCACTGAGATGAAAACATACAGTTAATCTCTTCCCAGTAGTGTCTACTTCCAACAAAGGGAACAGCTCTCCATATGCAGGGTAAGACACACAAAGTGGTATTTTTAATGTATCTTGCTCCATTAGATTAGGGAACAATCTCAGGGTAGCTTAAAATGAATCTATTACTTGTATTAGGACCCTTCCTACAAACAAGAGTTGACATCTCTGTAGCCCTCCTTATCTTTGTTGTCACTACTGCAATTTCAAGCGACAGCTTCTGTTCCCTACATACTCTAGTACTCTAAGATTGTCTGCATATGTAGACCATGAAATCTCACCATCCACTAAACCCGCTTTTAATGGATAGATCACTAATCTCCATCTTTGACAGATGCTGCTCACCAATTTGCATGACATCACCTACTAATCTCCATGGTAATGCAATTGTAACCCCCAATGCCTGGTTCTGCACCTGGTCCAGCTGAAGACAGTGAAGTGGGATGAGGTGCTAGAGAGAGACATGGAAGACTGAGAGGGAAAACTGCTCTGGCGGGGG
The DNA here is from genome assembly GCF_003668045.3 of Cricetulus griseus. Classification (NCBI taxonomy): domain Eukaryota; kingdom Metazoa; phylum Chordata; class Mammalia; order Rodentia; family Cricetidae; genus Cricetulus; species Cricetulus griseus. The sequence continues at coordinate 17,402,925 of NC_048599.1, forward strand.
TGTGGATCCTCCTCCCTAGACTTTTAGAGTTTGAATCCCGGAGGCTGCTAGAAGCCACCTGACCACTAGAAGTAGGCATGTCATCTGGTAGTTAGTGAGTAGGGAACCTTGGGGTACTCTGCTCTTGGGAGGATTTTGACATTCTGTGATCCTTTTTATGCCTGAGCTGAACACTGAGCTGTAAAAGTTCCTGAGGAACATTTGGGCTTCTGCTTCTAGCTGTAAGCATCCACTGCCATGTGTGATAATCTTTATTGACCAGTGGCTGCTTCTCACACATGGGGGATTTGCCAGCTACTCTTGAACCAATGGAGATGGAGAAAAAAAAAAAACGTTGGAGATGTTGAGGTCATTTTCATTCACAAAGATAATGAAATGTACTAAAGGTGCCTACTGTAAGCCAAGAGGAGAGACTGTCTTTGGTCCTTGATTTAGCATGGCAGGAACTGATGGCACAGGCAAGGGGAGTTCTGAGAGAGATTAAGTAGACTGGTGGGCATCCTAAACTGGAGCTCTGTGTGGGCCTTACCAAGAGTGAATGAATTCCAGAGAGCTGGTCGGTACTCTCACAGTGGATTGCATCAGCATCCAAGCATGACACTGAAGACCCTTTGACCCACCTTGTTCTAAAATTCTAGATTATTTTAACCTCTTCATCGTCTCAGGATTAAAGGAGGGTGGCAGAACCAAAACCTAATGGAGAAAGTCCTTTCTTTCAGCCTGAGCCAACATCCTGAACAGCAGCTCAGTGTCTCCGGCCCCAGTGGACCCCAGTGCGCATCAGTATGCTCCACTGTGCCCTTGGCATTTTGTCTATTATTTCCATGAGATACTGGTTCCACTTTTTGTTCACTCCTGCAGTATTAAAATAGGAGGTCTACAAAGATGACACCAGCTAACAATCTAAGCAACAGAGGAGAGGCTACCTTAAATGCCCTCCCATGATAATGAGATTGATGACTGACTTATATGCCACCCGATAGCCCTCATTCAGCAGCTGGTGGAAGTAGAAGCAGACACCCACAACTAATCACTGAACTGAACTGGAATCCAGATGCAGAGAAGGATGAGTGAAGAGCAAAGGGGTCCAGACCAGGCTGGTGAAACCCACAGAAACAGCTGACCTAAACGTCAGGGAGCTCTTGGTCCCCAGATTGATAGCTGGGTTACCAGCATGGGACTGATCCAGACCCAGGAACATGGGTTTCAGTGAGGAAACTTCGGAAATCTACAGGACCTGCTCTAGTAGTTCAGTACTTATCCCTAGCATAGGTGTGGACTTTGGGAGCCCATTCCACATAGAGGGATACTCCCTGAGCCAAGACACACAGGGGTGGGCCTAGGCCCTATCCCAAAGGTCACTATATACTCTGATGACACCCTATGCAGGGCCTCACCATCCAGGGGGAACAGAAAGGATATGTGATAAATAGGGTTTTATTTGTGGGATGGTAGGGGAGTACAGGAGGGAGAAGGGAACTGGGATTGCCATGTAAAACAATCTTGTTTCTAATTCAAATAAAAAAAATCGAAGGGAAAAAATAAAATAGGAAACAGAATGGGGGAAACTCCTTCTTTTCTGGGGAGTTGTTCAGAAATCCTTCTGTGGTGTGGCCTAAGTGTCTGTTAGGATGGAGTCACTAGTGAGGTGACTGTCTCTGTTATGGCTGTGAAGGCCACAGAGCACCTGAGTACAAGCTTGCGTTTGTTCTGTGCCTGTACTTGGCTTACAACATACATTGCATATTAGCCTCTTGTCAACTAACACTTCCATTGTCATTGTCTCAGTTACCAGAGAGAAAACTGAGGCTTAGAAAGATGTAGGTTCTAACTTCCAGAGTCCTGAGTCTTAGGTGATCACTAGTAAAATCCTTAGAACCATGCCATGCTCTTCTTGTTTTATATTGCTTCAATGGCTTTGCAGGGCATCCTTAGTAACTCACAATAACAAATGACCATAAGCATGGCATCGTTTTTTAAGGGATGTGGTGAGAAGTTACTGACAGATCAGCAGACACACACATGCGGGCACCAAGACTCTATTTCCTAAACTCTCAGCTCATATAACCAGCCGGTTGCCCAGTAATGGTTGAGTCTGAACTTCTCTCTGTCTCCTGGGATCTGCTGCATCCAGTACACCTTACTGAATGTTAGCTGGGCATGGTGGTGCACACCTGTAGCTTGTACCCAGGAGAATCACAAGTGTATGACCAGCCTGGGTTATATGTGGGATTCTATCTCAAAATAAGTCTGCATGTGCATCTCTGCGATGGCTGCAGAGAGCTGCAGCATCTTGGGATGGGGAAAGAGAAGCCACAGTTTCCAAGACTGCCATTTTATGAACCCGTCTCCATGACACAGGCCTTTATTTATAGCTTAACGAACATGCTCCCTTTATCTCCATGTCTCCTTTCTGTTTTGACATTACATGACATTTTTAGGCAGTCATATTTATTGAAACTTTTTTTAGTGTTTCTCGATTTTGAGTAAAAACCTGTAAAGCCTTTAGACATTCCCATAGCTTTGAAGAAATTTATTTTCTCTCTACTTTTCTTGTCTCCTAGGATTTCGATGAATTATGTTTTTGCATTTAAATTTTAGTCTGTTTGGGATTTGTTTTGGTATGCAGTATGGAAAATGATGCATTTCTAAGAAGTTTCTCTTTGGGATGCCCCTTTAATAACTGTGTTAAACCCCATGGGACACTGGGCTCTGATACTGAACTTTCGGATGTTCTAATGACCAATTCTTCTATTAAAATATTAGTAATTGTTGATCCTACCTACCCAAGAACATGGAAGATCCTTCCACTTTCTGGTATCTTCTTTAATTTCTTTCTTTCAGTACTTATCCCTACCATAGGAATGGACTTTGGGAGCCCATCCCACATGGAAGGATACTCCCTGAGCCTAGACACAAGGGGGTTGGCCTAGGCCCTATCCCAAAGAATAAGACAGACTTTGAAGACCCCACATGGAAGGCCTCATCCTCCCTTGGGAGCAGAAAGGGTGGTAGGGTGTTGGTTAGGGGTGGGCAGGGGAGGAGGGGAGAGAAAGGGACCTGGGATTGACATGTAAAATAATTTTCTTTCTAATTAGATTAATTAATAATCCAATTCTAAAATAAAAAATAAAATAAAATTTAAAAAAATATTAGCAGTTGTTAAGATTTCAGTGACTAAGTTATTAATATGATGACATTGATAGTGTATTTTAAAAGCAAGACAGACTTTCTAATAGTATTTTCCCCTGTCCTTTCCATTATTCTACTTTCCCCAAGCCCTGTGATGAGATACAAGCTATGTCTCCTCCATCATATTGATACACACTTCTCAAATGAGAAAGGCTTCTCCTTTGGAGAGGCTCCCTTGATGACCTCAGGTTCTCATATGTTTCCCCCACCCCTGATTCATTTCCAGGGAATCTCCCACGCCCACCTTGTCAGTTGTCCATGTGAAGCAGGCTTGTGATTGTCTACCTATCTTAGTCCCACAGAGCTGTGATCTCCTTGAGAGTGGGGGACCAAGCCTCCTCTGCTCATCTGTCTTTCATAAGTTAGCTCATGCCTGGCAGATAGCAGGTGCTTTCTCCTGTTAGCAATTGCATCACAAGCCACCTGAAACCTAATGACACCACTATTTCATTTTGATTATCACTGTTTCAGTGAGTTGTGATTGAGTTTGGCTATATGACCTCACTATTGGAGCCCTCTGTGTGGTTGCATCAGACAGTAGCTGGTGCTGGAATCATGGATCAGATTTCCTCACTTGCAAGTCAGGTTGGGGGATGCTGGATGTCCCTGGGACCTCAGCTGGGACCCCTGTCATGTGGCCTGCATTTCTATAACATGGTGGCTGCCTCCAAAAGCTAGAGAATTTGGCAGAAGCTATCCTTTGTAACTAAGGCTCAACTGTCACATAAAAGCACAGCTGCCATGTTCCATGGGCTGAGAAAGTCAGAGTCCTTCCTAAGTTCAAGACAAGGGGACGTAAATTCAGTGTCTTGATGGGGAACAATAAGATCACAATGGAGTAAATAGTATAGACATGTCCATTATCAGAAAATATAACCTAATAATCTAAGCAGGAGCTTGTGAGTTATTTGGTTTTCATTTCACATCCCATCCCATAATAAATCATATCATATCATATCATATCATATCATATCATGTCATATCATATCATATTTGCCCATCCAACTGTTATATCAGTGCACTACAGCCATTTGTCAAATAGTTGCAAATGTACAGTTCAAATCACTGGGTTACATTGTGAGCCTAGACTTGACCTAGAACCTCTGACTGATGAGATAAGATCAAGTGCTATCAGAAATGTTTTTGTTTGTTTGTTTGGGTTTTCATCATTTTTGTTTTGTTTTGTGTTTTGTTTGTTTTGGTTTTTTTGGTTTTGTATAGCCCTGGCTGTCCTGGAACTCTATAGACCAGGCTGACCTGAACTCATAGAGTTGCCTGCCTCTGCCTATAGAGTGCTGGGAATAAAGTGTGCACTACCACTGCCCAGCAGGAATGTTTTTTTTTCTACACCTCCCCAGGCTGGAGGTGAAGACACTGCTGAGATCCTGGGAGAATTTTCCATGTGCATCATAGTTCTAGGAGCCACAGGGGATGTGAGCAGTATTTTGGCTCAGCTCTTTGCTTTTTGATCATAAAGTTTTCCTCTTCCATTCAAAGTGCCAGGTTATTAAAGTTTGTTTTTCTTTCTCTACTTTCTGAAGCAAGTGCTTTTTGGAGAAGATGGATGCACAGGAAGTGACATATTAAGTATTTCAGCTGAAATGTGGGGTTTCTGCTCAAATAGAAGGTGCAGTGTTTATGACTGATGCACAAATTGAAGAATGGAACTCGCTTTTTGCACAATTGAGTTTATTGTTTTTTTGCTCTCAGAGGTGGCTCTTGGCAGTGGAGAAAGCTAAAGGGGCTTGAGGAAGCTGTCTGATTTAATTCTGCCAGATAAAGTAAGTGGGGCAGTGTGTGAGAGATTGAATGAGAGAGTTCTCGTATGCCTCACACACTGTTAACCAGTCTCATGGGTAGGAAGGCACCCATAGTGAGAAAACTGTGGGATTGCTACCTCTTTGGTTTTCGGGTCAGACTTTAAATATCTAGTGGGTTTATGCCTTATGAGATGACCCATCTTTATGAAGGTCTTTGTTGAGATAGCTTTTAATATATATGGCACAATACAGGCAGACCGTAAGTCCGGATGTGTAGACTCAAACCCTACTCTTCTTTATACCAGCACATATCACCCACTTCTTAGGGCCACAGTGATTCCATCTCAAAGCTGAGCCACCTTTTAGAAGTTGCAGAGCATTTACATAGCGTTAAAACAGTGACTGGCACACAGTGAACTCTAAATCGGTGTGAGCTACTGTGTTCATTGTTTCTGATACTGTTGTTTCTTTGTCACTATTAATCATGGTCTGCTCAGTGCTCTCCCTAGACCTACTTGTACAACATCACATTATTCATATAATTAAAAAATAGTAGCGATATTTTAAAAGAAGAAACATTTGTAACAATATATTTTAGCAATGTGTTTTTATTTAACTAACTTATACAGCATTTTATTTATTCAACACAAAAGTGTTGCTGATATTCTGGGCCAAGTGGACCAGGCCTGTAATCCCAGATACTTGGGAGGCAGGAGAAGGAGGAATTCAAGCTTAAGGATGGCCTGGGCTATGTAATAAGACCATGTCTCAAAATTTAAAAACAGTAGAAGAGAGATGGAGTTATGTAGCTCAGTGGTTTAATATGTGCTTAGCCTGCATGAGGCCATGAAATTCAGTTTCTAATCTCCCATTAACTCATCAATGATATATGTTGCAATCTACTTCATATCGAGTTTTTGTTCTATGAGACCTGGTGCACTGATAATAGCATCTCTCAATTGTGCTAACCATGTTTCATGTGTTTGGTCATGTCACACTGAGGAGCATAGCCCTGGTGGCCTGTTATTCCATAATTTAGTCACAGCAAGCAGGGCGCCTAATGGAGTGGTGGTGTGGGTGTTACTCCCTACTAAGTTCTATGAGCTGGCTATTTTAAATTGCCATATAATTTAATTCTTTTTTTTATGAAGCAAAGTTGAATTTTTTTAAGAGAAGGATTTAATACAGATTTAAAAAACAAGCATTAAGAGCAAGAGTGGTGCTTAGGAAGAGGACAGTGTATACCCAAGACATGGGCCTGGCTTCTTAAGAGAGAGTTATATTTGAGTATATTAGCAATATCCATATATATGGTAATTCTATGGCCATCTCACCAGCAAGTATTTTATACCCACTTTATTGCTTCAATAATAAAAGTTGAAAAACTACTTTTTTTCACAGTTGCTTAGCTTTGAAGGGCAGAATTTGAACTCAGGTCTACAAGAGTGAGGCAACTTCCTTCTGGTGAAGAGGTAACTTGATGACCACTTTTGCTGGCAGAGCAATACAAGTTTGTCTAATGCTGAGGCAGGGCTCACATACAGCATCTGCCCCATGTACCAAGCCTCCTGTGACCATGTTTGAAGACAACTAGGTCAGGACCAAGAGAAAGACTGAGTCTATGCCCAAGGTGAGGATACAGGCCAAGTCTGGGATTATATCTGTCTGTGACCTGTGCCATGACTTAGTGAAATGTTGGGATTGAGCTATTCCCTGGCTAGACTGTTTCTGAACCTAGCTGTAGTGCCCTCTAAAGTCCCCACAGAAGTGGCAGCTTCTCTGGATAATGTGAAGGAGATAGAATGGTCAGACACCTCTGCTACCTTTGCCCTGGATAGGATCAGGCTCTACGGAACCAGCTTCAGATTTCATGCCACGTGTGATCCAGGGAAGGTGGACTGAGTATTGTCCACAGAGTCAATTAGGGATTTAGAGGTCCAAGACATAGCGTGTCTGCCTCCCCGAGCCCAAGCCTCCTGACATTGCCATATTAGGCTAGAAGGTAATGTTTGTTAGATTTAGCCATGTACCCTCTAAAGCAAAAGAATTACCTGTTCCTAGTTATAACCCACCTCTGTCAGAGGTAAGGGGAACAATAGCCATGGTCATCTAGACAACTAGCACTCAGTTATAGGAATGAATGAGGGCTATGTAGATGTACATCTTAATCTGTACAGGACTTGGTTAAATATAGGTTCATTTCATTCAGGGAGAAGTCACTTACATAAGAAACCTATGACCCACAAGTTCCAGTTCTAAGCATCCACACCCAAGGTGTTCAACATGACCCGACCAGAACCAAGAGAGCCAAATACCACACACTCACATGCTCACCTGTGACCATGCCCAAATGGGCGTGGTCAGTGCCACAGATACAGCTGGGTGGATCTCTCACTACAAGGAGGCATTGTCAAAAATCATTCCTAGAAAAGCAAGGTAGAAATGGTGCAGGTAGTATTTTCTCCATTGCATAAGAAGATATGGAAATAAAGATACAAGGAAAATGTGAAGTGTTGTAGGGGGATGCTCACAGAGGTGGCTTCCATTATGCTTAGGTTTTAGGCAGACAGAATGATCTCCCTAGCAAGCAAGCATGGCTATCAAGGGTGGGCTGAGGAGAATGAACAGCATCAGATCTTAGGTAATTTCAGCCATTCCTAAGATTTGGGCTCATATGACTCCCCATTCCTGTGTCCCAGTACTTGTCCAGGGATCAGGTTCTCCTTTAGGAATAGTGGGGAGAGTGAAAGGAAGGCTTAAAGAGGGGAGCCCCCTAAATATGATTCCATGTCTTCTCATCTCTACAGTAGGGGTAGAAGAATGCTCTATACACCCAACATTCATTAGTTTGAGCAAAAAAAAAAAAAAAACAGATTGTAGGAATCTAAAATGATGAAGCTAAGCATGCCACATTATAAAAATGATCATGTTACTCTGTGACAGATAGACTGTTCTGATTTTAATGTGAAGTGTCCCCGTAGGCTCATGTGTGTGAACACTGGTCCCCAGATGTTGGCCCTTTATAGGAGTTTGTGGATCCTTTGGAAAGTAGGACCTGGCTGGCAGACATAGGACATGTAAAGCAAAAGAATTACCTGTTCTTAGTTTAACCCACCTCTGTATCTGGTCACATGTCTGTTTCCTACCAGCCACATGTTTTTGATGCCATGCCTTCCCTTCCACAATGGACTGTGTATCCCTTCAAACCATGAGCCAAAATAATCCTCTTTTTCCTTAGTTTGTATTGTCGGGTATGTTGTCACCCAAGGAGGAAACTAATTAATACAGATCCGTTCTGAGGAATGTGTCATTAGGCAGTGTCATTGCTGTGTGAACATCAGCATGAATTTATGTACATTGAGATATGTAGTCTCCTGGAGGTCTAGGCAATACGGCATATGTTGTTATATGTGTTGCCTTTTGATAATTGAATTGTAATTATGCAGCAAGTGCCCTGTTTCCTTTGGGGTTAAAGAGCTTTGTGTGTTTTGTTGTGACTGCCAGAATTCTGAAGCAAATTCCAAAAAGTGTTTGTGCATTTATAATGCAATTTTGGAGCATCAATGTGTGTACTAGACAATAATATTGAACATGTATTTAATTTGGACTTGTGAGCAATCACTGTTAATCTTTTAATGTTTCATCTTTATGTTTTTTTCTGCATGCACCATGAAAAGTATCAAGCAATTTAATATGAATGACAGCTGAATTGAACTGAATGTTGATGCCAGAAAACATTGTATTTGTGTGTGCTCATGTGTGTGTGTGTGAATGTAATGTCATGAGTATGTGTGTATAAATATATGTTCATGCATGTGCCTAACAGTATCTTGCCATGTTAAAAGTATAAGGGATAAATTACTCAATAAGCTGTGTTGGAGCTTTTCGCAACTATTGGTGAAAATAATTGTATTTCACACTCAACTTTAAAATGTGTCCCCATTATTACCATTATTAAATAATCAAAATTACACCTGGCTTAGTGACATACTCCTATGACCCCAGAACTCGGGAGGCAGAGGCAGAGGCAGAGGCAGAAAAATTGCTTGAAGTCAGCCAGGACTATACTGAAAGACCTTGTCTAAAATTTAAAAAATGAAAATGGTAACAGTGATAAAATAAAATATATTGAAATTGAAAACATAAAGCAAATTGGATGATATATAGACAGATATAGATATGAATATATCTATTCATATAGATATGATAGATAGGAAATAATTTATCTCCTGACTCTGTGTCTTAGTTTCTTCATTATAAGATTTCCTAACATGTAGGGCAACTGTGGGGATTAGGTAATGTATATGAATTCTTCAGAAAAGCAAATGCCTGAAGAAATTGTATGTAAGTATTAACTACTATTTAAAACATGTATCAAGTAGAGGAACTAAAATAAAATAATAGATCAGACTACATATCATGTTAGAATTTCTGAATATCAAGAAATAGAATACAGAAAATAGAATACAAATCACACATTAAAAATTTATCCTGGGTGACAGAAAATGGGAAATATTATGCAAATGTAGAGTTATTGCAAGCCAATGAGGGAAAAGAGGCACACAAACAGTAGCTTTCTGAGGATAAGAGCAAAAATCTGTACCCACCTGTTTTTTCTACAGATACTCAGCACACGCCTGTTGTGTGTTGAACTCTGTGTGACAATAGATGTAGCAATGAGCAGAGCTGAATCCCTATGCTCAAGGACCCTACATCTTATCGGACAATACACATACAAGCAAGAAACCTAGTCCACGAAGAACCAAAGAAATTTCAATTCTGACAACTAGTAGCCATGTTTATTAATGTTCCCACATAGCAAATATTTTTGAGTGATTTTATCACATATTCCGGATGATACGGGGAAATTAACACTCTCACACATTTGTAATGGGAGCAAGAACTACTGAAGCGTGACTGTTGGGAATTTTGTGCAATACGTGCTAACAGATCTTGAAATGTGTGATTCCTACATTGTGACAATTTGACATATAGGAAGATACCTACCGGAGTAATCAAAATGCATAGAAAGATTCCTACATAAGAGCAAGAGATACAACAGAAACAAATTTTGCTTGAAAAGTGCCATAAGGAGAACTACTTCTTATATGATAACAAACATGTAAACATAAAATTATAATAAGGATTGATGGATTCACTTATTTCCCAATATTTATTGTTCATTTCCACAACCCCAAAGCACTGCTCGGGTGATACAGGAGTGGCAAATGAAGACAGTGTTTCTGTTCTTTGGAAGTTTGACTCATAGGATATACATTGCTTTTCTGGGAAGAAGTCAGTCTAAATCAAAAGCAAACCCACAAACAAGTGTGCATATGCACACACATTATATACTTATTCGATATGTGTATAGTCAGGAACATTATGAAAATGCTATGAAGAAATCCAAGGAATATAAAGGATGGAAGGATGTATTTCTCCTGTCAGCAGGGGCTGGAGTGGACACACAGAACCTATGCATTGGTTAAAGTGTCAGAGGTGAAATCTCAGCCCGAGGCTTATGTATAGACCCATGTGAAGTCAGGCCCACACCATGCTGACCTTTCATGGGGCAGCATCCTCATGAGAGGATGAGAGGGCAGATCACATAAGAGGTTAAAGAGGGTTGTGGAACATTTTGAAGATTGTGAGGGTATTGGGAAGACTGGTCAATACTGAATAATAACATTATATGATTTTGTGGGTCAGGAATGGAGACAGAACTGTGCTGAGAGACCCTAGTGACGGTGGTAGTTTGAATGAAAATGGCCCCCATAGGTTCATAGGGGTTGGTACTGTTAGGAGGTATGGCCTTGTTGGAATAGTTGTGGCCTTGTTTGAGGAAATGAGTCACTGGGGATGGACTTTGGGGTTTCAGAAGCCCAAGCTAGGCCCAGTGTAGCTCTCTTCCTGCTCCCTGCTAATCTGGATGTAGAACTCTCAGCTACCCCTCCAGCACCGTATTCTGCCTGCATGCTGCCATGCCCACAACCATGACAATAATTGGCTAAACCTCTGAACTGTAAGCTACCCTCAGTTAAATGCTTTTCTAAGAGCTGCCACTGTCATAGTGTCTCTTCACAGCAATAGGACCATAACTGAGACATTGACCAGCGCTCACTTGATGGAAGAAGATTGAGCTGAGTTTTAGAGACTAAGATGAATCTTGTGTAGAGCTGGCTAAAGGGCTGAACTCTGATGACTGGGTCACCTGGATACCTACATATGTCGAGTATAATGCTCTCTAGAATAGACCAAGTGCAGAACAGACTTGCAGGCTCACTTGCAAGCCAAATTTAATCTACCACTGTAAAAGAGAGGAGAAAGGAGCCAAGGGACCAATGCGATTTTAGTAATTCAAGATTATGGCTTTATAGATATAATCAAAATATTCAGCAGAGAAAATGACTGAATATGCTGTACAAATTTATATTTTCCCAGGGGAATATTTGTTAACTAATAATGTTTTATTAGAGAATGGTACATGAAGGAAGACAGTACAGTGTGTGTGTGTGAGTGTGTGTGTGTGTGTGTGTGTGTGTGTGCATATACATATAGACTTTTGAAAGCTTATGACAGTAGAAGGTAGTGTTGATAGTGTTCAGCCATTACCTGGGTACCATGTGTCACTAGCCCCAATCAGTAATGATAGTGGAGCTTCCTATTCTTTTTTCATGGCCATCGGATGGAATTATCCTGAACAAGGGGTCCTGCAAGTAACTGTTTACATACTTGACTCTGACATAGCCAGGGCTGACATGGAAGCAGATGTTTGAGCAAATGATTTTGAACAGCCTAGTTGCTACAGTAGTTTTTCAGTTAGGTGTTTTGATTTCACTGAACATTCTCCCCAAGGCTCTGTTTAGAGACTGTAAGCCTCTAAGGATATGTCTCCATTGTCAAGATCTGGTTCAAGATTATCCCTATTGATCCATTAACCAACGGAGATGCAACATTGTTGTGTCATTCATTTAGTCATACACTCAGCAAACAGCTTTGTACATGCCAGAGCAAGGGCTCATGAAGTTTCAGACAGTGCCCTACACCCTGCAGTTGGAAAAGTAGTGTGAGAGATTATTCTTCTACTATAAGCAGCTTGCTAAAGGAACAGAATCCACCATTTCCATTTTCTTGTGTGACTTGGACCAGGCTTTTTATAATAACCTATACATCATTTTGGATGGATGAAATGAACAAGAATGTTCCATAGACTTCTCTTTAGGGCCCAGAACTTTGAGCAAATCTAGAGGAGGTAGGAGGGGACTTCTTCCATGTCCTCTTACTGCTGCAATGTCTCTGGCCATACCAAAAAAATACTACTATCGAGCAGCCACAGTTGAGTCACCAGTATCTTCAGGCCAGGGCAAATTTTTAAAAGGCAACTTTTCTGCTCAACCCATGCAGGAAAGAAAGAACAGCTCCTGGCTGACTTGCTGCTGGCCCCTCCTGGTCCCCTTGACCTGTGATTTTGCACATCCTACAGCCATAGGTGGAAGCCAAGGAGCTGTGGGTCCCTGCAGATCATGTGTGACCCACTATGATCCCGGGTCTGCCCATCTCTGAACAATGAGATTCAGTCTGACATGGGTAGCCTGAGATATCTAATTGTTTCCTCCTGGGTTTGAAACACACTTCATCTTTCCAGGGAGACCCCATACCAAATCCCACCTCCAGGACCAGTCACCAGCAATAAAGGGCTACAAACTGCACCAAGAAAGGCACTCCCTCTCCCTTCTCCCCATAAAACAGGCCAACCCCAGATCCTCCTCCGGGAATCTGGGAAGCAAGGCTGGACTGATGCTGCACATTCTTAAGATTATCACAGAGCTTAGTAAGGAGCCTAGAGCAACATGCTCACTGGGGCACATCAAAGCCAGGGTCCCAGCCCCTTTATTGTTCCCAGCACTGATTTGTTTTCTGTACTATTGTGTATTCATTTCAATTCTTTCTTTCGAGCAGAATTTAAGTTGTTTATTGATTTCAGCTGTAAATTGCTCCGCAGTGCTCCAGGCGGGAGAATAGACAACTGTACAAATTCCAGCACACCTACAGCTGCCGCTTCAACCTCCCACCTCTGAGCTCTTTCCATCTGCAGGGCCACCTCTCAAGCACTTTTGCCCATTTAAAGGCAATAGAATTGTTGCTTTTCCAGAGTCCTCTTTGAAGCCCCATTTTCAGTGTATTTTTTTCTTCCTTCTCTATGCAGACTCTTTTATTAAGGCTGCATCTTCAGTCTCTCCTGTTGAAGAACTGGGGAAAGGGTGATGTGCTTTTCTTGTTGATGTGACAACATACCTGAACACAGCTACTTTAGGACAAACTGGCTTATTCTGGCTCATGGTTTGAGGGTATACTCCACCATGGCTGGGAAGGCATAGTGGCAGGAGTGTGAGGGAGGAGGCAGAAAGATGAAGGTTGATTCTGGACCCCAACTCTTGTGTCTTAGTTGGGGTTTCTATTGCTGTGAAGAGACACCATGACCATGGAAACTCTTATAAAGGAAAATATTTAATTGGGATGGCTTACATTTTCAGAGGTTTAGTCCATTATTATCACGGTGCGACAAGGTGGCACACAGGCAGACATGGTGCTGGAGCCAAGAGTCCTACATCTTGATAGGCAACAGGAAGTAGTCTGAGACAGTGGGCAATATCTTGAGCATATATGAGACTTCAAAGCCTGTCTCCAGAGTGACACATCTACTCCAACAAGGCCACACCTCCTAATAGTGCCACCTCCTTTGGGGGCCATTTTCTTTCAAACCACCATACCTTGGGATACAGCAGTTACCATCTAGGAGTCTGGATCAAGTTTGTCTTCTCTTCCTACTAAAGAAGCAAAAGGCAGGGAAAACCTCAGTTATAGCAGAGAACAGCAGGGAAAATGTTTACTAAGTGAAGTCTTGTATAATTTTGAATGGAGTGACTACTATAGCCTCATGGAAAAGGTGGCTTATTAACAGCAATGAAGGAGGCAAGAGTTTTTTGTTTGTTTGTTTTTGTTTTTGCCAAATGGACCTCTAAGCATGGGGAAAGAGAGAGTTTTTTCCATCAGAGGGACAACCCACGAAAAGGCCTTGAAGCAGGTGTGTGCCTGCATTGTTCAAGGAACAGCAAGGGCCCAGGCTGGAACAAAGCATGCATGGAGAAAAGTAGGAGGAAATGAAGTCTGGACAGAGGGTAACCGATTGCAGACTGGAGCTTGTGGACAACCTAAAGAAGTGAGACTGGCTGTGCACACAGTGGGAAATGGTTATGGGTATTTCAAACAGACAAGATGATTTACTTGCATGTAAAAAGATATGAAAGTCTAAAAAAAAAGACATTGCAACCCAAATGGACTATATGGCAACATCTGAGAGAGGACTGAGAGAAGAAATTGTTGGCACATGGGCATTTTAAAGGCCCAGTCAGCTGTTTTGCAGGTGGATTGGTAGAGCAAGTGAGAGCAAGAGAGCTTGTTTAATTGTGCACTACAAGAAGGATGGGCTCCCTGCCACTCGAGATGGGGAAGAAGGTGAACAGAGCAGGTGCATAGGGAGGGTTAGAAGTCTAGTTTTATGTGTTTTCAGATATGGTGAGTTTCAGGTATATATTTCGATGGTTATTAGACAACACAAGGTAACAGTTAGATTTGCATTCACATTGGGATAGTATAGTACTATGACTTAACCTTTCTGAGTCTCTCTCTCTCTCTCTCTCTCTCTCTCTCTCTCTCTCTGTGTGTGTGTGTGTGTGTGTGTGTGTGTGTGTGTGTGTAAATTATCAATATGGAGTCAGGTAAGATATAAGGATATTTATTTAGGAGTATTGTACTTACTCAGAGCAGCCTAGCCAGCCAGCAGGGAGCTAGGTAAGTAAAACAAGCCGAAGAACAAGGGGAAGAAGGGACTCCCCTGTGGTGCCTCTCACTCTTAAACCTTCCTCAGGTCACCCTGACAATGCCCTAGTGGGTATGGCCAGGCACACCTGTAACCAGCCCCAAGAAAGCGTGGTTAGGGTGACCCCTACATACATGTGTGCATACATGTATGTGGAAGCCAGAGATTGACATCAGATTTCTTCCTTAGTTGGTCTCCACTTAGTTTTTTGAGGCCAAATCTTCCATTCAACCTGAAGCTCATTGGTTTGCTTAGGATGGCTCTGCCCTTTTCTTTCCACCCTGGGTCTACAGGTATACACTACCAAATATATCTGGCTTCTGCGTGGGCGCAGGGGATCCAAACTCACATCCTTGTGCTTACACAGCAGGTAGTTTGCTGACTGAGCCATCTCCCCATTCCTGATCCTGCACTTGTCATGTGTATATAATTTTCAATCCTGGAATGGAGGATTGAATCTTAGTGTGACCTGGAAGTACCAGTGAGTCTTATTGGTGAGACCCAGGATCAAGTCCAAGATGACTCACAGTCTCCTGGTTGACACAAAGTTTTTTACTCCTCCCACTCTGGTCCTCAGTTTCTTCACCTCTGAATGGGGAGCTGGTGTGGCCTTATGAATATTCTCTTGAGTGTGTTTTGATGTTAAGGCTATGTGAGTCTGAGGCAGAGGGGCTCTGCCTTACAGCTCGATGAAGTCTTGCTTCATCCTGGGAATTTGTATATGTGTGTGCATATGTGGATAAACCACATGCATAGACCCAGTGCATCCTAACTCTGAAGTATTGGTTGTTTGGATGGATCCCCACCTCTGGCTAAACAAGAGACATCCTCTGACCAGCACCTTTTGATCATGAATTATATGTCTGTTTTCATGCTCTCAATCTTGCTCTTTGACCAGTCATCTGGACTCTCTTCACCCTTCCTGGTTGCCACAGCACCAGTGAGATCACCCAGGCAGCCACTGCAAACCTAGTATACCCACTAGCATGTCTAAGAGAATGAACTCCCTCTCATTGCAATAGCTCCAGTAACAGGTGCTGTTTGTCTCTGATCTGTGAAGCTGAAGATGCCTGGTTCAGAGAACTGATCACAATTCACCCTTCCATTCTATTCTCATACTTGAGCACTTAGATCTCCATCCAAGCATCTTCTTTGAATTCTGCCCCTATATCTGGGTAGTTCTTAGGTTGCCTCCTCCCATGAACCCATTCCTTGGGCTGCTCACTTGCCTTTATCTACATCACCAAAATTAGCACCTATATGCATCTTAGAGAGACTGACTCATTAAAGCTAGTTGCTTTCATTGCAAACCACATTATACCTCTGCCATCCAATTTTGTAAGAGCCAGAGTTTTGCTTTCTGTTCTGTTATTACCCTCCTTGGTGTTAGCTTGACCTATCCAGCTTTGCTTATTAACTATCTCTCTATTGGTAGGCTTTGCTGGCGCTGGTCCTCCCCCAGCAGACTGTTATGCCTACTCATTTCTAAAATACTACTTGGCCTGAGCATTATAGTATACTTTATTGTCATTTTTATTCCTCCTCATTTTATTTTGCCACATCACTCTTGATCATCCATTTATCATAGAATTTACCACACTATATCCAAATGGCCTGTCTTTCTCACCCAGCACTAGGGCAGCAATTGGACATCAGCTGTCTTGGTGGATACATCAGCAATTTCAGTAGCAGAAATCCTGTGGGAACTTGGTGACTATTTATAGAATGAATTAATCAGTTAAGAATTTAATAAATTGTACTGAAGAAAAAATGGCTGTGAACTCAACTTTTTAGAAAGATATGTAAGGCATAATTCCCTTTTGCTTCTACCTTAATAAACCACGACAGAGTTCTAGAGGACAAGTTATTTTTCTTAAACCACAAGACTCCCGACCTTAAGAAAACTCCAGAGCACTTAAGTATCTGAAGCGACCTGAGTCAGAGCATGCCATGCCACAGAGAACACAAGCTACAGCACCATCGAGACCCTGGAAAAGAGTAACCAAATATTCTTGAAATCATTACTGTGAGTTACTTGATTGACTCAGTGATGCGTCTAGCCATTAGATGTTATTTATATCTGGCTATAGGTAAGCACCGCTACAAGGTATAGATGTGTTGTTGAACATGACTCTGAACTTTCAAAGGCTCACAACTTAGCTGCAAGGGAGCCATGCACAGAAAAGGCACCCAAAATTATTGGAAGATATTAAGAAAGTCTGCCAAAGGAAACTGAGATGGGTAAGAGTGAGGAAAGAGAAAGCGAGGTGCCACTGATATCCAAAAATAAATGGGTTCATACTGGACTTTCTTGGCATGGAGACTAAATGGGAAAGATCACTCATTAAGGCACTTACACTGGCTGCATTGCAGCATATGGGAGAGACTGCTGAAGGTGTGGCTTCCTTGTGTGTGGGGGTGACCCAATAGGTTAAGCAAGCAATAATGTAGATCTTCCTGTGTAAGCTCAGTGGTCCCTGAAGAGAAAGCATCCAATCATATCTACAGGTTAGGAAGCTCCTTGTATGCACTGTTGGAAGATGCAGGGACACTGACAAAATCAGAGTGACCAGGAAAGTAGCTCCATAAGGTGATGGGATTGCTAGAAAGAACTGATCAGGTCTAGGATAATGTTTTAGGAGCTAAAATCTTCTCAGCAGGTTGTTAGATCATAGGGTTAGCAAGAACAGCTTGTGGACAAAATATGCCCTCCTGCTCAATCTTATGTTTTCTGTGTCATTCACACCACAGCAGCAGAGCTGGAGAGGTATGGGAGGAACTCTGGACTGCAAAGTCCAAGATATTTACAGAGTGAACCTTTAAGAAATTATCTCTAACCCCCAGGTTAAATGCAAGGCATGGGAACCAAAGGGAAGGAGGGCTTTGAAGCATCCTCCAAGTCTCTGCATGCTGATGCCTGGTACTTACACAGAGACTTAGAGGATGGAAAATAGTTGCCTCGACCCTTCAATCCTCGGTCTTCCTTCCCTAGTGTCTTAAGTGAGTTCTGACCCCCCAGTCTGGCTCTTCCTTGACTTTCTTCATTAGAATCCTGGGCCCCAACCTTCCTTCAATGAAATCCTGGGTCCTATCCTCCCTTTCACTGGAACCCTGGGTTCATCATTCCTTCACTGGAATTCTGGACCCTGTCCCTCCTTCACTGGAATCCTGAGCTCTCTCCTTCCTTCACTGGAATCCTGTCCCTTGTTCTCCATTCACTGGAATCCTGGGCCTTACCCTCTCCTCACTGAAATCCTGGGCCCTGTCTTCCCTTCACTGAGATCCTGTCCCTTGTTCTCCATTCACTGGAATCCTGGGCCTTACCCTCTCCTCAATGAAATCCTGGGCCCTGTCTTCCCTTCACTGAAATCCTGGACCCTGTCTTCCCTTCACTGAAATCCTGTCCCTTGTTCTCCATTCACTGGAATCCTGGGCCCTGCCCTCTCCTCACTGGAATCCTGGGCCCTGTCTTCCCTTCACTGGAATCCTGGGCCCTGTCTTCTCCTCACTGGAATCCTGGGCCCTGTCTTCTCCTCACTGGAATCCTGGGCCCTACCCTCTCCTCACTGGAATCCTGGGCCCTGTCTTTCCTTCACTGGAACCCTGGGGCCCGTTCCCTTTTCTACATGTAAATTAACTCTGCTACAAATTGGTCTCTGTTGGTCTTCTACAACCTTGATTTTGACTTCACCTGACCTCAGAATTACCCAATGCTGCCATCTAGCTTGGCCAAAGGACCAGGTGGGGATGAACACCCATCTGCTTGTGTCTCTCCATGCACGTGTAGCCCAACTCAGGTGCAGAGCTGGACCTGGTTCTATTTCAGCCCTGGCTCAGACTGCTTCTCTTCATTGTTTCCACCAAATGTGCCCCAGTGGGCCAGTCACCACAGAAGATGGTGCTGTTCTTCCTACTGTCTTCCTCCAATGCCCTCCACTGCAGCCGAGGTAAGCCACGGGGATGCAGTCTGTGACTGTCTTTCTCAGAGGCCTGGCTGTCTCTTTTCAGGCAGGTCACCTTTGGTGGGTGTGTAAATCCACTTTTCTGCTTGTCAAAGTGACATTTTCATGATGCCCAAAGTTATTAAGTGGCATCTTTGGGTGCCTGCTTTTTAAGCAAAGTGGAGTAGGCTGGGAAATGTCAATAGTGGTAATGTACAGTTGTGTCCCCAATACCCTTTTGATTGAACACATGATGGAAACAGTGCAAACCACAGAGCCCTTTGCAGGGAATTGCCAGTTAAAGAATTTGTTCAGACTCATGGCTTTTTAACTATAAACTCTGAGTGTCTTAAGTAAAATACCAGCTGCCATGGGCCTCCGACTGACTAGAAAATGTCAGAGCTCAGCCTGCAATGGTCTGGCAGGCTCTGTAGTCTCCAGCCTACATGCGCAGACTCAGTGCTTCTCCCGTTGTAACATTCAAACTGTCCTTAGTCAGAGAGATGGAAGAGGCCTGCACTGTCACTCTGAGGACACTGTGATGGTGATGGTGATGGTGATGGTGATGGTGATGGTGCTGTGTTCCCCTCTGTGAAGGACCAGCTGTGAAAACCCTGTAGACAGATGTTTACAGGAAGAGGAGAAAGCCCGAGGGCCAGACTGATGAACTCATCCTCCTGAGAATGCCCTCCATTCCTACAATCCCAGGCTCAGGCTAGCATTTCTCCCAGGGTCTGACAGATTCTTGGCTATTCTTGCCATAATGACTATGCTATGCCTTCTCTTTATTGCTGGGTTATCCCTGAGTCCCACCTTGTACCCAGATTTCCAGAAAATCCCTTCCTGTTGGGAATGTTTTTTCTAGGTAATTATGCCAAGAAGGTTGGGGACGGGAGCATTCATTGTAGTATGGTACCCCTTAGTGGCTTGGGTGCTTGTCTGGCCCATGGCAGCCTGGTTCTTATATAACTAGGCTTGTTCAGCTTACCTCCCTAAGCCCATGTACTTGATGGTCATTCTTTCTCTGGATGACCATTGTTTCTCCTATTTCCTTTGTGTGGTGAGCTGGAGGAGTCATGTGTGGGTGGCACATGTGTTTTCCTGTGCATATGGAAGTGATTGATGTGTGTGTGTGCGTGCATGGGTGCGTGTGTGTGTGTGTGTGTGTGTGTGTGTGTGTGTGTGTGTGTGTGCATATGGAAGCCAGAGGTGTTCCATAAGAGCAATCCATCTTTTTGTTTCTAGACATGGCCTCTCAGTGGGACATAGAGCTCTGTGATTGTGTTAGACTGGCTGCCCTTATGGGGATTATATTCTAATGCATATTCAGGGGACAGGGAGAACAGAAAGGTGGCACAGGGAAAGGGGCAGAAATATGTACATTCTTCTACAGAGCAATTTAATCTGTGTAGTGTTGGTCAATATGGACTTCACTTTTTAGAGTTAGTGACTCGAAGAAGCATAGGATGAGGGTAAGGCTCCTTAGTGGCCTGGAATGTGCAGAACATTTTCTCTATTCTGTTTATTATAGAATGAATTGATGGTTGTTATTTGTGGGAAAATTGGAGATGTATGTATATGATGGCTATTAATCTTTGATGAAAAGTTAAGAAACTAATTGAACAGTTAATTGATGAAAACCATGGTGAGTACTATTAGAGGAGAAGGGGTTTGGGAACGCACGAGCAGGGCCTTGTCTATCCAGGGGACTTACCAGCAAGAGGTACCCTTTTTGGAGGCTCCCACAGATCCTTTGTTGTCTGTACTCCTTGGATGTGGGCTCAGATCTCCATCTTCAAGGCCAGCAGCATAACATTGTCTACCTTCTGATCTCCCTTTCTCCCCCCACTTTCTTGTCTTTCCCACTTCTGTCACCAGCTTTCACCTTGACCTCTTTTCCTTCTTCCTTCTCTTCTAAACTCTCCTCTACATCTCCTTCCTTTCCTCCTCCATTT
This sequence comes from Cricetulus griseus, assembly GCF_003668045.3. Lineage (NCBI taxonomy): Eukaryota > Metazoa > Chordata > Mammalia > Rodentia > Cricetidae > Cricetulus > Cricetulus griseus. The sequence goes on from NC_048599.1 coordinate 17,423,653, forward strand.
CTCACTTATAAAATCTCTGTGATTACATTGGAGTTATTCAAATAATCCAGATGAATCTCCCCATCTCAAGACCATTACCTTAATTTAATTATCTTAACTTCATCTGTAGCAACTCTTTTGCAAAATAAGGTAATCCAGTTGTAATATTCACAGGGTGTAGAGATTAGGACAAGGATGTGGACTCTTTTTGTTTTTTGGAGGGGACAATTTTCTGCTCACTATGATAGTTATCATAGCAATGCTTGTGTTAATAAAAGGGTCAAAATAACCCCAGTATCCCAGCAAAGAGAATGGTTAAATTATTTTTGCCTCCCCATCACATCTGACACCATTAAGGTGCTTATGAAGAACTAATCATAATGTAGGTGATGCTGGAGTCGATAATTCTGGTGCTGTGCAGATTTAAGAGTATTGTGAGTTGTAAAATGTGTAAAAAGGATTATTATGAACAATTATGAGCAACTATGTCCAAAATGAAATAATAGTTCACATTTGTTACAACTTGCAGTTGAACCATTTGTACTTAGTTTCTAATCTGTATTTCCACAGTTTTTCTGTAAAAAGCACATTGATTTCAAAAAATATGTTAGCATTGACAAAAAATATCCTGGAGTGGGCAGAGCCTGGAAAGCATAGGGTACTAAAGACTGTCTGCATTCAAGTCAGTGACCTGATGATCTGAAGGAGTCACTGTGGTAGGACATCTTTTCCTCACTCTGAGGGCTGGCGGGTGGGTGGGTGTGATAGATGAAAGGCATCTTCTACCCTGCCTTCCTACAGGAGATGCTGATATTTCTTTGCTATGGTGAGCAAACAGCAACTCAAAAAGAACAGTGTATCTCACCATGTGGTCTACAGATGAGCAGTGAGAGCTCCCTGGTGGCAGGCTATAAGCTAGCAATGGTAGCCTGTTGCCAACACTGATGAGTAAATACTATGGACAAAGAACAGTCTATAAACGTGCACTGCAGTATCTACACAAATTCCATAGGTGTTCAGTTTTACAGACTGTGAAAGCTACTGTTAGTGAGCCACAAAGTCACTGTGTTTGCAAGGGAAATAAATGAAAGTGTGTGTGCGAGCGTGGGTGCGTGCGTGCGTGCGTGCGTGGGTGCGTGCGTGCGTGCGTGCGTGTGTGTGTGTGTGTGTGTTCAGTGTTCAGGTATGCATGTGTCTAACTAGAATTAGTCCATCACTGGAACATTCTGGGTACCTTAACTCATTATTATGCTAAAAGTTTGGGTTGCCCTGCTTACACTCAAGCCTCTTAAAAATGAATGTGCAGACTTAGAAATACAGTTAATTCTAGTAACTGGTAGAAATAACTCTCTCAGATATAAAATCCTCAGATATCGTGGTGTTTTGAATTAGATGCCCCCCCCCCAAATTTGGAGCATCGCAATAGTTGTTCCCTATCTGGTAGCTATTTGGGAAGGACTAGGAGATGTGGCTTTGCTAGCAAATAATCCCTGGGGCAGGCTTTGAAGTTTCAAGAGACTCACACTGTTTGAAATTTAGCTCTCTCTGCTTCCTGTTTGTAGATGAAGATGTGAACGCTCAGCATGTGTTCCAGCCCCATGCCTGACTGTCTCCTGTCATGTTCTCTGCCATGATGGTCATGGGCTCTTAACTATAGAACCACAATACCCCCCACCTCTGCCAATTTTTTTCTATAAGTTGTCTTGGTCATCTTGTCATAGCAATAGAAAAGTATCTAGTAAGATACTCAAGTCTCTTGTATAAAATGGTACAGCATATGCTTGTGACCCCACAAACCCTCATTTATATTTTAAATGCTCTCTAGATTACTTCTAAAACATCATGTGAAACAGTCATTATTCTGTATTGTAACAGTACCAAGGAAAAAAATTTGTACATTTTCAGTACTGATATAGCCTGACTACACACTATGGCCCATGGTCCATGATTGGTTGGCTCTTTCGATGTTAAACTCAGAGGTACCAAACCAGATATTGAGAGCCCAATGTAGTAGGGACCTAAAAAGTTTGGAAACCAATGAAACAGTGAAATTTTTACATTGTAGATGAAATGAATGGAAAGAAAAACTGTAAGTTACTTTGGAAAATCTTTGGCATTTCCTGGAAACATCAAAATGTAGGAGTGCATGGCTTATTAATTACAAGCCTCTCACCTTGGTAATTAAGCAATAAAGGCCCATCAGGCTGTGCATTTGTGGGCTATTAGAGCCACATTTGGGGGAGCTGGAAACTTACAGCTGAAGATTAAGTGGTTCTCACCACCTGAGAGAGGCATTAATCACCTGGAGCTGCCCTACCTGGTGGGTCTGGTTTCTTATTTAGATTGGTACTTACACATTAAAGTGAGCAATCCTGTTCATGCAGAGCAGAGCTGCAGACTGAAGCCAGGTGACTTAGCAAGGGCGAGCAATGTTTCTGTGAGTGATATTTCCGACTCCGTACAGCATCTGCCTGTGGGTCACCCTTGTGCTCTTGTCAAGGAGGGACAGATGGGATAGATGCCCCAGACCCCTATGACACACAACGGATGTCCTGCCAAGTGTAGGGACTGTATGTCCTTGGGACAACGTGGCACAGTAGAAGCATGTTAGCTTTAGAAATAGGTCGTTTGAATTTAAATAGTGGCTTCATTTCTTACTGGGAAGCATTGAGCAACTTAATCTTACTAGATCTAGGCATATTAATTTGCATGTGTCAGCTATTCCCATGTTAGAAATGAGGTCTAGAATACCAGTCCATTCAGCAGAGATCTGATTTAGCTCACATGTGTTGTGTTAGTCCATTTTTTTCCTTGTGATTAAATACCTGAGAGAAATCATATGAAATAAGAAAGATTCATTTTGGCTCAGGTCTTCAGATTTTTGGTCTGTGACTGGCATGCTCTGTTGCTGTGGGCCTGTGCTAAGGTAGAATACCATGACAGTGGAAACTGTGGTGGTATAAAGCAACTCACACGGTGGCTAGTAGGCATGGTGACGGATACAGGAAGAGACCAGGGACCGTGTGTAAACTTCAAAGGCATGCCCCAGTGACCTACTTCCTTCACCTGGACTCTTCCTGCTTGAATGTCTACTACCCACTAAAGACTGCTACCAGCTAGGGACCAAGCCTTCAACACGTGAACCTTGTGACACCATTTTAGAGTCAACCTGTACTTGTGTGAAGCAGGTTGGATAATCCCAGGTGAAATTGAGACTCAGCTGATCTGGGGTGTTATGGCTAGGTTGGCTCTGTTTTGGATGTGGCCATTCCTCCTTTGAGGACCAGCGAATGACCCTGGAGCTTAATCTTCTCATGATGAAGGGAGCAGCATAGGAGATCAGGGAGGAAACAGTCAAAATCTTGAGCTAAAGTAAAATCTAGCATGTAGGCTATTACTCTGCTAGGTGCTAGGTATGGGGTTCTGAACAAGGCACCTGTATGCAAACTGGAACCTAGTAAGTATGTCAGACACTAAGCAGATGAGTGTGCACATACAAAGAAATTAGTATTGTCTTTAATATTATAAAAAGAAAGTAGAGGGTGTTTGTATTGAGAGGGTACAGATTAAGATATCTTTATTCAAATAATACCGGCCAAGCACAACCCAGGGCATGCCCAGCAGCAGCAAGCTAGGGAGGCCAGAGAGAGAAAGAGAGCTCCCATGTCTCCTACACACTTTAAGAAGCCCCCCAGCATCATCCTGAACCTCCCCTGACCACGCCCTGACAGGCGTGGCTAAGCACACCTGTAGCTAGCTCTTAGGAAGCGTGATTATAGTGTCTCCCTATAGGTGTTAACAAGATATATACAGCAAAATCATCTGCCATAGTTGTAGAAAACAACTTTTTCAGCTTGTAGTGGTGCACTCCTTTAATCCCAGAACTCAAGAGTCAGAGGCAGGTGGATCTCTAAGTTCCAGGCCAGCCTAGTCTGTAGAGTGAGTTCTAGGACAGCCAGGGCTACACAGAGAAACCATGTGTGAATAAACAAAAAAGAAAAAGAAAAGAAACACACAAAACAAAACCAAAAACAAAATACAAAAGAAATAAAGAGGAAAACTTTCAACGATCCACTCTAAAGCCTTCTAAAATTTTATGTTTTTTAATTACTTTTAAGTGTGTGTCTGAGGATAATAATGTGTGCATTAGTGTAGGTGCTTAAGAGGCCAGGGGTTTTGGATGGCCATGGAGCTGTATCTATAGGTAATTGTAAGCTGCCTGGTATGGGTACTAGAAATTGCATTCAGGTCCTCTGGAAGACAAGTTGGTCCTCTTAACCACTAAGCAACCCCTCCAGCCCCTACTCTAATGCCTTAACCAGAATATCTGGCTTGAATGCTGGGGACAGTAGGACAGGATGGTACCTTGCATACAGACTCCCAGCTAAGATGGGGGTCACACACATGCTCTGCTCATCAAGACTTACAGGCTGCTGGTTTTGTGTCTGTTGTACATAAATAATCCTGAAGTGTAGGGTGGTTCTGTCCTTTCCAGCTCCAAATATCCCCCTAAGTTTATGGTGAATCAATTCTACAATGTTCACAGCGGGAAGATGCACTTGAGCCTAAGCTGGGATTTAGAGCATCTCACCTGCTCAACTATCAAATTGCATACATTGATAGACTCAGAGGTGATGGGCCTGCAGGAGAACAAGAAGGAAATAACTCAAGTTAGAGGTTAGGAGAGACGCTGGATAGTGATTACTAGACAACATTAATTGCATTTACAGGGAGACTCTGTAAAGCCTTGAGCACACATGCCAATCACTTAGCATTGAGGGGTAGGGTGTGAAAGAATTTGGTGCCAACAAGCTTTTTGCTTCTTTCAATCTAGAGCATAGCATGCCTCTGTCCAGAGATCTGAAGAATATACTCTATTGCCTTGCCGCAAATGTCCTACAGTCTGTGAGGAAAAGAAACACTGGGCCTTTGCTCTCATAGCAAACTAATTTAGTCCCACTCACTATTGCTCTGAGAGTCTGAGGCTCAGTTTCTTATCTCTACAGTCAGCAGAATGAAGAGCCTCCCTCCTACAGTTGCTGTAAGAGTTCAAGGAACTGTGTTGTGCAAAGTGCTTAGCGCAGTACTGGCATATAGTGAAAACTGAAATATGGCTAATTCTCAGAGGATTCTGGGAACTTGAAGCACCTGGGTTTAGCAGTGTTGACAGCTCTGTATAGGCCTGGGGCTGGGCACCTCTGACCCCAAGTCCCAGCTCCAACAAGTGGACTTCAGTTGACGGCAGTTTGTTTGAGTTCTGGCATTCAGCTTTTATTTGAGAGCCAACCCGGAGGGGCATAGAAGAAATTGGATTTATTTTTATGACAGTTCTTAGTGGAGCCTGGCAATCAATCACATGTCAGGATGCTGTTTTGAAAAGAAGCAGGTTATAGGTGGACTTCAGAGACCCAGCTCCACTTACCAAGTGAGCGGCGGGAAACATATCACTTATTCCTTCTGCTCATTTTTCTCACATGTGAAGTGGAAAATAAGAATTCCAACCTTGAAATGGGGAATCTCCTGGGATTCAAAAAATAACAGAATGGAAAGCCCCCCAGAACCTGCTTGTGTGGCACCCAATAGTTACCAGTAAATGAAAGCTTCCGATGTTTAATGTTTTGGGTGTTGGGTAGAAGGCACTGAAAAGACTTTTGAAGCTATTTTGCTGCATCGATACTAATTAAGACAATCACAATCATGAGCCTGAGTACCATGCATCAATGCAGACATTGTCGGGCACCAGAAAAATATATCACAGCGGCTAAGCAGGCTGGTGTTCAATAAATACTTTGCGACTGATTAATCATCCTGTGCATCTGTGCAGTACTTCAGAGTTAACGAAGCAGTTTCACTCTGGTTGGTCTAGTAAGTGCTCACAACATGGAGAAGAGGTTAGTATTAACTCGTTGGACAAATATTTCTGAGCTATGAAAAAGACAAGACATCTCGTGGAGAACTTCATTCTGATTGGAGAAATGAGAAGGTCACTTAATTGCTTCTCTTGAGTATGGTGGAAGAAGGCATGGTACAGGATCGAGGTCACCCCTAGCAATCACAGAAAGCTACCCAAAGGAGACAGTACAGCTGAGTCCTGAAGTGTAGCTTGGAGGGTGTTTAATATCAACTAATTCATTTTGTGCGTACACACACACACACACACACACACACACACACACACACACACACGATGGAGGATGGTGAATACATGGTTGTTAGGGAAGAATCTGTGGAGTCACTTCTCCCATCTTACATGGGTCCAGGGATGGGACTTGGGTCTCCAGGCTTGCAGGACAAGTGTCTTTACCAGGTAAAGTGTCTTGTTGACCCCAGGAGTTTTATTCAGAGGCATGGTTTGTGCATAAATAAGTATAGATATGTTATCTCAAACTCACAATCCCCTTGCCTCAACCTCCCAAGTGCTGGGAATGGATAGGCACTTCATTTCTATGGGTGGAGAGGGGCACATGTTGGGGCAGGTTGGGCTGCAGAAATAAGTAAACTCAACATAGCTGGTTTGTTTATTATTTCAATCAACTTTTAATTTTGAAATAATTTTAAACTCATTGAAAAGTTGCAAAGATTGTGTGGAGAGTTCCCATCTACTTTACCCAGTTTCATCTAATGTTAACATTTACATAATCTTTGTGTATTTATGGGGTACTATTGACTAAACTCCAGATTTTACTAAGATTTTAGCCTTAAAAAATTACATTGATGTATTTTTCCTCTCCCACGATTAATGCCATGTTAACACTGCATTTAGATAAAGTTCTCTTTTGCACACTCTCTGGGTAAACCCAATGTACAGTCCTATAAGTGTCCATCGACTCTTCTGATGAGGAGCTCTGACAGCCTCTCTCTATGGCTCCTGAGTATCTTGCCATCTTCTTCCCACCCATTAGTTTTGTTCCCTTTTTACTGCTGAAAATCCTTGGAGCTAATTGTGCACCTTTTATGCAATTGTGCTCTGAACATAAAATGTCTGTAAAAACAATACAATCTGTCCAAGAAAAGCCTTCCCTTGTAACTTCGCACAGCCAAAGCTGAGATGGGAGATGCTTCCACCTTTAGCTGCATCCTACTGGGAAGGAGAATGAATTAGGGGAGAACTAGCCAATCCAGAAGAGGTATCACCTTCAGAGACTCACCTCTAGTGATATTTCCACCAGCCATGACCTACATCTCAAAGGCTCCACACATTCCCTGGGAAATACCACCAATTAGGGACCACAGTTTCAAACATATGGGCCTGGGGCGACATGGTAGACTTCAGCCACTACAAAGCATGTTTTTATTGTTCAGCTGAACTGAAATTTCTTCATTCTCAAGGAAACAAGCAAATGATGAGAGAAGATAAGAGAGGGAATCTCGGGGCCCCAGTTGATCTGATTTTCTTCCCAGGCTTGAAGCTATCCCCATACCCCGAGGCTCTGTCACAGCTGGGTAAGATGGGAACCATGTCTGCCTGTCATCTTCAGCGTGACGCCTGTGTCTGTTTATTTCTGGCTGGATAGAATATAATTGCTCCCGAGGCTGACAGTGACAAATGGTGGTGTGGGGAGTGTATTCCTCTGAGTGATGGGATGGGCTTGTGTTTCTCAGATGACAAAACAGTCCTTGTCAGAAAGCAACAGGGGGTTTGCTTCTCAGCTTGAGGCCTTGCAGGCGCAGGGACAGTACTAGGCTGTGAGTTCCAAGCTTCCCCAGGAGCTGGCATCTGTCTCTTTGGGGATATGAGGGACAATATATGCCAGGGCTTCATTGTCTCAGGTACAATAGTCTCTATCTACAGCTTTGTTTCTAAGTTTCAATTCTCTGTGGTCAAGCATTATCTGAAAATACTAATTGGAAAAATATCCCAGAAATGAACAATTCTTAAGTTTTAAGTTTACAGATTCTGAAGAGTGTGATGAAATCCCTCTCCTGCCTAGGATATGAAGAATCCCTTTATCCAGCATGTACATTCTGTATATGCTCTCCTCCCTCAATGCTTGGCAACTGTCTGGGATAACAGATCAACTACAATGCATTCAGTTCAGTATGTTAGTGCTAATGTCCACATAGCTACTGTTTTATTTCATGTCTCTGAAGCTCAGTGTAGTGGTGCTAAAACTTTATCACAATATATGGTTATAATTATTTTATTTGTTATTATTTACTAATGTTAATTAGCCTCTAAGTTAGAAATTGAAGTTTAAGGTATATAGAAAACCAAAACTTAAATATTAATCTTCAAGTATCTTTTGGGGTAATTGGAGCATCTTTTCAGTCAGGATAAGGCTGACATCACATCCTTGACTGAAGGACTTGAAGCACCCACCATACCAGTTGACCTACATTGAAGAAACAATATACTACTTATGCATAGCTACTAAAGTAGAAATAAATTTATTGGGTTTATCTTCCTTTATTTAAAAACCAGAAAAGGTCCTTTGGGAAAAACTTAGATAATACAAAATGATAACAAGGACAAAGCCAAGTTGACTCCATATACTTTGAGGTTTTACTAGTTCCTTTTGTAAAAGAGATTGAGCAAATAGCCAGGTGTGTCTTTCAGTACCTCTTCTAGTTAACAGTGGTCATAGTGCAAGCTTTGAGGTAGGAGTGCATGGTTAGACATTCTCTACTTTGAACTCTAGCCTTTCAAACACCCTTTGACTGTCTCTTTCCTCTGAGGAACCTGTGCAGTGAAGGCCTTTAAGACTTGAGACATCTGAACCTCCGATGGGAGGAGCCTGGGTTATTCAGTGACCAAGTGAACCTTCCTGTAAGCCCATGAGGAAAATTAGCAACATCTTTCTTCTGTTTGGTATCAGAGGTTACAAATCTTCACCAGCTCCGAATAGAATACTTTGTATACTTTTGCTATGGGTATATGTACACACACACACACACACACACACACACACACACACACACACACACACACCCATACATTGGTGTTTGTTGATTGATAATTTTGAGAAGCTTCATATTTATCAGCCCTGATAAATATGCCAATTGCCTCTTCTTTGCCCATTTTTTCTATTGGGGGTTTTTCATATTTGTTATTCTCTAATATCCCTTTGCCTGCTAAGAATGATATTTGTTAGTATATTTTATTTAGTTTTAAACTGTTTATGGTCTTCATATTCTTTCTGTAGAGAAGCTTTCAAGTTTTATTTCAGTCTTCCATACTTTTAGGACAATTGTTCCTTCGGGGAACCAAGACCAGAATATGGTTCTATTTATTCTTCAGGTTTTCTTCCAACACTTTTATTGTTTCACCCTTCCTCTTTCCTTGGTGTCTGTAGCCATTCTAAAATGTGTTTCCATGCAAAGTAGAAATAATCATCTACAATCATTTGGCTTTAGTTTACACTAGAGGCCAGGGAGGGAGGGAGAGAGAACAAAGTGTACTCAGTACTCTCAATGTATTTCAGGCTGCCTGCCCTACAGTCCCGGAGGAAGATATTTAATTATGAAACTAAGTTGGGTGGTCTTGGCCATTTGATAAGGGTGATGACCATAGTCTGGGGCAAGTAGAACATTAAAATCAACAGGTACGGCTTACATATAAGATGAACTTTTATTTTTAAATAGCTGGACTGGGACCTTGGTATAGAAACAAGAGAAATGAATCCATGTATCCAACTATAGCTGTTATTCCTATTGGCCACAAATGTTCAACAACCAAATGGCAGTTCAAAGGAGAATAGATGAATAGTGCTAGTACACACAATGGAATACTATTTTGCAATAGAAATAGACCAACTCCTGATACACTCAATATGTAGATTAACCTCACATCCTCCATTTTGAACAAAGCCAGATACACAAAATATATATACTATGTGAATCTATATGACATTTTAGAATTAGGCAAACCTATTTGAGTGCTAATGAAGGTCAGAATAACAAGTACATCTGGGGGTACAATGTTACGTGTGATGATGGATCAGATCATTCAGGAGAGATGGAAATGAGTGCTCTGTGAGTTAATTTGGGTAGCATGGAAGTAGGTGTGTACATACATAGACATTTATCAAATTGCATGTTTAAAATTTCTATGTTTCATACTAATTTTAAAAGTAAGTTTTAATAAAAGAAGGCCCTGATCATGGATGGAAAGGCTCATCTTCACTCTACAGATGAAGCAACTGAATCCAAGGGATATGATTTGTTTGGGGTTGATATTTCAGGCCAAAGATGCCTAGATTCCAGGAAGTAGCCAAGGAGTGTGACAGAATGGTGACTCCCTTGACTAGCACAGGGAGAAGCTGCAGGATTTGGCACCATCCTTTAGAGATTCAGGTGGGGAAAGGGAACCAACAGATAGTCTCAGGATAGTAGTCAGGGAGGGCACAGCCCCAGCAGAAGAAACCCATCACATTATATCCATCCCCATCCTGTGTGGTTTCCTACGCTTTGGAGTGTTTATCAATATGAACTGGTAGCCCCTGGTACTTACAGGTAACTAGAAGCAGAGTTCTCTTGAGTTCTCACTCAGGTATTTGCTTTAGTATAAGCAGAAAACATGGTAATGCACTGTTGTATCCAAGCTACACACCTAAGCCCACAAGAAACAGGGAATAGCATGTACCAAAGTACAGCATGTAGTGTTCCAGGACTGGAAAAATACTGCCAGCTTCTCAATATACTCTGGAGACTTTATACATGGCTCCACTGGTACACACCTGCTGGCTCAGTCTTGCCAGCCTCTTTCTTTGGTTATCTCCATTACACAGAAGAGACAGCATCAGTGATGTTAAATATTCATTGATGTCATTTGCAGTCAAGACAAGACCTCACTAATGCAGCACCCTGCCGCTGTCCAGGGTCCTGGCTTAGCTTACAACTTTTGGCTTCTGCCCTTTGCAAGGACTTTGGGAGACAGTGAATGCCTGCATGTGCCGGAAAAAGGCTGTACCTTCTCATAGAACTTCTCAGAAAACTGGCACACACGTTTACTAACTTGAGAGCAGTTCATCTCTAAGGTTCCATTTCTGAGGGAGAAAAAGCAATTGTTAGAGTCCTTAAACTAAGGCAAAAGCAGACCTCATTTAGAGGTGATTGCTGCATCCCAGGGACCAGCAGCATTTCTGTCAGCCACAGGTTAACCACAGGGCACTGGTGCCAATTCTGAAGCCTCCTAGACCTTTCGTTCCCTGGGAGGAAATTGCCAGCAGATGTGAAGAGTCATTAGAAAGAGAGGCTGGGGGTGGAGAGTGTGGGCCATGTGGCAGGCCTGCATTCTGTTCCTACTGAGAAAGAAGCCAGGGAAGAGATTTCACTAGAGCCCCGGGACCCCAGTTAGACAGACACGTGTCTTCAGCCAGTGGCAACATTGTGTTAAGAGCCTGCTGGGTAGGATGTGTTTCACATCAGAGCCATGGAGCCTGCACCGTGAGAGCTCACAGTCAATGGAGAGATGCAGATTATCCTTAGTTACTACTGGGGCAATCCAGATTGACTGTATGTAACAACACTACCTGCAAATGGTGTACAATCAGTGCATTACCAACAGGAGCTAAATGACTCCAAGTGTGTCCTATGAAGGTAATGATCTTCGATGGGAGGCAAGACTGTCCTCCAGGGGATTCGGGCAATGTCTGGAGACACTTTGATCACAACTAGTAGTGATGTCACTAGTACACAGGAAGCACAGGATAGGGACACTTTAAAATAACCAACAAACAGGACTGAGGAGCCTCCTCAGTTAGCAAAGTGCTTGCTATGCCACCTATAGAAACAAAGTTGGGAATCATGGTGCATTCATGTAATCCAGGGCTGGAGAGGGAGAGATAGGTCTATCTCTGGGGCTGATCTAACTGAATCAGTGAGCTCCAGGACAATGAGAGACCCTGCCTCAAAATAAAAAACACAACGTGGTAGAAAGATCCTGAGTATTGATACCTTAGGTTCACCTGTAATGCCACCTCACATACATATGTGCATGCACGCACACACACATGCATGCATGTTCACATGCTCGTGTACACACACACACACCCTGTAAATAAACCCCCACAAGGGACTATTTGGCTCCGAATGATTGTAGAACTGAAACACTGCTAGAAGAGAACAAAGAAGCAAGAAAGTATTTTCTCAAGCTCTGGACTCCCCCCTCCTCTAATCTTGTGCCAGTGCCTCCAAGTGACTGAACCCAACTAGAATTCAGAGCCTGGGAGATCAGTGGGGGCAGCCTGTACAAGTCAGATTCCTCCCCACTCCCTGGTGTTGTTGGTGGATGCCCTTACAAGGTGAAAGGACCAAACTGAACCCACAGCTCCTAGTGAGCTTTGCTTCTGCTCAGACATCAGGGCAGGTGCTTGGTGGCCCCAGGCTGCTCCCTTTGTCATCTTTGCTCCTGCTGCTGCTGCTCTTTTTAATGCTGGCTGTCAGAATGAGGGCAGGCCATGAAGGTGGGAGCTGCAGGAAGAGAAAAAGAGCTGGGGTAGGATGCTGGGGGAGAGCTCTGCCTGCAATGCTACTGAGATGTGGATTTTCACACAGTTCACAAGCTTCTCACCCCCTACCTGGTTTGGATGAGAAAGTATGAATTAAGTAGGCTGCAATATTTTTTCTAGCACAATGAACTTTAAAATGGAATTGCTGTGCAAAGCAATGAGTGACTGTTCAGTAAACAGGCTAAGTACAATTACATTGTGGTTGTTTCAGCTGTGACATTTCTTTGGGAACAGAATAGCTTCAACATGGATGTTTGGAGACCAGGTTATTCTCACTTCTTGGAGCATAGGATCTTGCAGCTAGGGGTCAAAGAACATCAGAGTAGTCGCCCTCATCTATAGGAAGATTCTAGTCCATTTATGATTATAGATCACATGCTGTCCCTCCTTCCATAACAGCAGAATTTAAAAGTGCATTGAAACAAATTAATTTGCTAAGAACGAAACAAAAAGCAGAGACTCGGCTTGTTCCTGCCACAGTCTTTATGTCTAGCATCATCAACTAAGGAGAGTGGATGCTCAGTATGCATAACCTAACCCTAACCCTAACCCTAACCCCAACCCTACCCCCAACCCCAACCCCAACCCCAACCCCAACCCCAACCCCAACCCCAACCCCAAGGGAAACCCAAACCCTAACCTTAACCCCAACCCCAAACCAAACCCCAACCCAAACCCTAACCCTAACCCTAACTCTAACCCTGATCCCCACCCCAACCCTGACCCCAACCCCGAACCTGACCCTGACCCTAGCCCTAACCCCAACCCCAACCCCAACAGAAACCTAAACTCAAACCCTAACCCTAACCTTAACCCCAACCCCCACCCAAACCCAAACCCTAACCCTAACCCTAGCCCTAGCCCTGACCCTGACCCTGACCCTGACCCTGACCCTGACCAGTGAACTTCAGTCAATGAATGAACAAAGCAGTGATGGAATGCTCACAGCAGACATTTAAAGCCCGATCTCAAGACCAAAGCATCTTTCCATCAGGAGCTGTGCATCCCAGATTTTGCTGTCTGCTGCACAGAACTGCTGTCTGTGTGTGCAGAATGCTGGCATCATCCAGTTGATTAAAATGTCTGGAAGAGCAGATGTTCAAGGGCAAGAGACACACATGCCTTGCTCAGTGCTACTTTTAGGTGTGTGACAGACTATTGGTCTCAGACCATGAGAAAGTCATCTCTTTTTTAACGAAGATGAAACATCTGTGGTTTCTTTCCCTGGCCATTAGCTTCTGCTTATTCAATTACAAAGTTAAGGATGAATTGATTAGCAAAAGATGTTTATTGAGCTTCCTTAGCCACTGTGTGTAGTGTATAGATGATGGTGGGGTGGCCACAGTTTTTTAATCTTCATAGAAACTAGCATGGGGATAGGTGTCATGCTGGGTACAGGTTCTGGGAGAAAAATTCTTTGTTCTAAGCTGTGATCTTCTGAGTTGTAAGGACTTCAGAGAGTTACTTTGTGTTGCTGGACTTTAGTTTCTTCATCTATGAAATCATAGTAACAACGTATCCCATTTTAATAAGACTGAATTAGCAAATATATAAAACTTATAGCAGGAGACTTGGGAGATGGCATAATCAGTAAAGTGATTGCCTCTTAAGTAAGAGGGCCTGAGTTTGGATCCCAGGCATCCATGTAAAAAGCCAGGGGTAGTAGTACATAGTAATATTAGAGCTGGGGAGGCAAAAGTAGACATATCTCTGCTGATTGCTGGCTAGCCAATCTAGCAAGCCCAATCAGTGATTTCCAGGTTCAGTGAGAGGCTGTCTCAAAATCTAAGGTGGATTGTAATTCAGGAAGACAACTCTGGCCTCCACAGACACTCGCAATCACATGCATGAGCACCCATATGCATGCACGCACGTGCGCGCACACACACACACACACACACACACACACACACACCACACACACACAACACACAACACACACACACACACACACACACACACACACACACACACACACACACACACACACAATGGGGGAGTCTTCTGTACATATTTATCTTATTGGTTGATGAATAAAGCACTGTTAGCCAATAGGGAAGCAAGATAGGTGGGACTAGGAGACAAGTGAAATTCTCAGAAATGTAGTAAAGAGAAGTCTTGTGATCCAGGCAGGAAGTGACATAGCAGGCAGACTCAGAATATAAGGGACAAGCAGGAATTCCCTCTCTTCTCTCTTCTCTTCTCTGCGGAGATGCTGGGCAGACACAATATAGACCCCAATGGAGTAAGAGGCCCGGACCTTATCACTGGTAAGATAAGGCCACCTGGAAATACTTACATTATTAGAAATGGGTTAATAATTAAGACTGAGCTAGCAAATAAGAAACCTTAGTCAAAGGCCAACAGTATTTATAATATAGCATCTGAGTGTTGGGAGGGGGGGGAAGGGCATTGGGACCCTGCTGGGCCAGAAAACTCACTTTACACACACACACACACACACACACACACACACACACACACACACACACACACACCACTTTAGTAGCATAGTCCTGAATGCACAGAGCTGTGGTTTGGACTGGCAGCCTTCACTTACTGGATATTGTGACGTGCTTAAAATCACATCTTAACTTTTTCTTCAGTGGTGAGCATTGTATGTAATCAGTGTCCTGCTAAGTCTCACAGGAATTTTGCAAGATTTGAGGGAGAAGTAAAGAATGAGAAAGAAATCAAAGAATCTGCTACAGACTTAGGCACACCTATCCCAAGAGAGGACGAAGGGCCTCAGTGACTTGAATTAACCTGGAGACAGCATATCGAGGATAATGGGGAAAGCTTTCCACATGAAAACACACTGTGCCTTTTGTCATCTGAGCTAAGTGGATCCCTACCTGAGAGGATTTTGTGAACCAACCCAGAGGAAAAAATCTTCAATACAGTCTTCACTGCTTAATATTTGGGCAACTTGAGAATCACTTTACCTCTCAGGGCCTCTGTTTTATCTTCTTATCTCCTTCATCCTAGTCTTTGATAAAATGTCACCTTCTTAGAGAGACTTTTGATATTAACCAGCTTTATTATAGCAACAGAGAAATAATATTGTGGCTTCACAACAAACTTTCTTTTTATTGCTTTCATCCCCCATTAGGCATGGGCTTCCTGGAGACAGTTTCTCTAGACTGTAGAGTCTAGAGTAGTTATCTGCTCTTAAAGAAGTCATGTGACACTATAGGGTGCTCCATCTTCACAGTGAAGGGAAGGTGTGAGAGATCAAGGTGAAGACAGGACATTGTTTTTGGATGTAGTATATGCCATGGCTCCTTACATTCTGTTGGACAGGCCAAGTCTTGTGATAAACCTCATTCACTGGGAATATTAGCCAGCAGAGAGAGATTACAAGTCATGTGGCCAAGGAATGCTGACAGAAGGAAGGATGTTGAAGGAAAGTTGGCATTAGCCTACCTACTATAACTCTTTGGACAGTATTAACAACCTGCAGGTGACCTGTGACATCAGTGTGGCCTACCTGAGTCTCAGTGTAAGTTTACTCCATTGTGCTCACAATGTTGTATCATCATCCGTTGTAATTTGCCTTCTTAGTTTTCCTATTGTTTGTCTGTTGTACCTGCCTACAGGTGCACACACATCTTTCTATAGGTATATCTTCAAAGTCTGGGGCAGTAGCACACATAATTTGAGTTGATTAAATGAGCAATCTTTTCTGTAGAAGTAAGAATGGGCAATGTAACAAGCATTTCTCTGAGCACCAAGCCCTCCATTTCAGACTGAGAGCATCCCACCCTTTTAGATTCCTCTGCCTTTCAAGTGTTTTGGCAGCAAAGCCCTGAATTTTTCTGAAGATCCCGTTGGAGCTCTCACTTGTCAGTCATTTCCCACAGTCTTGTCAACTGACAACAATTTACCTTTCTCTGTAGATGAAATATTAGGACAAGGTACCAGGGTAGGCAACTTTCCAGAAATTTCTGTAGAATTCAAATGCTCAAATGTGACAATGGTTGACTTAAGGTCTTCCCTTTTTATAAAGGAGTGTGGTCAATTTTAAGAAACATAAAAATAGAAACAACTCTAAATAAAAGTTCCTTTAAAAATCTTCTTTTACATTTTTAAATGCTGCTTCCAGCATTCAATCTATCCTTAATTTTATTATTGTCATTGACAATTGAGCACAAATTTGGCTAGCTTAAGTTTGATGAGCAGCCAATGGAGTCTAAAAATTTACCATTTTCAACGCGACTTAATGAGTCTCGTCATTGCCTTGGCTTTACGGTCCTTTGCTCCTCATCATAAATGTGCGTTTCCATAATTTCATTTCAATACTCTGTCTTTGCAGAATAATAATGAATGACACATGAAAAACTCAAAGTATTCATCCCAGCATATTTTCTACACAGCCACTAAGCACCTGCCATTATTGGAGGTGGTGGAGTCCCTGTGGAGAATGAGAGGACAAGTTCCCTGCCCTCTTGAAGTTGACAGGCTCTCTGAAGAGTTCTCTGCATTAATAACTTTGTGAAGAGTGATGATGCAGTATTAAGTGAGCTCAGGAGAAAGTGGCCATTGTTGTTTGAGGGCTGTTTTCCTGTCTTTATTTTATTTGTTTATTTCTCTTTAAATTCTAGTAATGCACAAAGATTAAGTTTTTAGAGAAACGGTGTTTTAAGGAGGCCCCTACGTATTAGATGATGAGCAATTTCAGGATGAACAAACAGAATTCGAGGACAGAGTTTTCTGTGTGCTTAGAGAGAGGAAAGGGAGCTTAGTGGTTAGAGAGGGGAAAGGGAAGCTGAGTGGTTAGAGACAGGGAAGAGGAAGATGGGTGGTAGAGATCAATAGTAGGAGGAGGGGACATCGATTTAAAAGTTTAAGAGATTTTGTACTTATAAGAATTAGGGGAGAACAGCGGAGGAATTGTGTTCTCATCCAGGAGCACCCTCCCTGGAGTTCCTCCTCAGCTTCTGGCAAGATGAAAGGGCTCCTTTGCAGCTTAGTTTCTCCCCATGTCAGGAACCAGGACTAATGGGAACTGGGAGAGCTGTGTCCAGTATGGATGCTGGTCAGAGTTGTGTTGTCATGACAGCCAGCAGATACCTCTAGCCCTCATGAATGGGATTGGAGTGAGGATATTGATTAATGAAACTTGGCCCAGCTCCAAGAATGTTTACCCCCAATTGGGACCTGAGTGCATAGAGAAGAAATACAAGGCAATGGAGGGCTTATCCTGGAGAGATAAAGAGCTTATCTTAGATAGAACTTGGGAGGCTCTAAGAAGATCATGTCTAACTTCCCTCTTCTTGCTTGTCCCAAACAGAAGACCAACCCATTTTCTAATGAGCCCCTCCCTAGCTAAGCTTTCTGTAAAGACAGA
The DNA here is from genome assembly GCF_003668045.3 of Cricetulus griseus. Lineage (NCBI taxonomy): Eukaryota > Metazoa > Chordata > Mammalia > Rodentia > Cricetidae > Cricetulus > Cricetulus griseus. The sequence goes on from NC_048599.1 coordinate 17,441,431, forward strand.
AACATTTCAGTTCTAGGGGAGAGCTCAGTGGTGGTGCTCTTGCCTTGAATCCAGGAAGTCATGGACTGCATCCCCCAGAACTCCAAACAAAACAGAAAACCTGATATATGAGGCATGGGCACAGCCAAAGCAGACTTTGATAGGCTATGAGGTAGAAGTATACTGTGGAGGTTGCTTCTCTGCATGCCATCTTCCTCGATTGCTGTTGATTATCTCCCAATTGGAGGCAGGATGTAGAGGAAAGCCATTATTTCTTAGGGATAGAACAAATAAAAATGTCAAAGCAAATGTGTGATATTTAAACCTGTTACAGGAACAGACCATGTCAAACTTGGTTCACTAATGAATAGCCACATGAATGTGTTACATCAATCTAGCATATTACCATTTTATGAAGAAAAATTATATTCTGTGTTTCAGGCTATGTCATCCTTGAGATTCAAAAAGTCTGCAGCGAGGGGCTGTAGTTATGGCTCAGCACTTGCTGCTTTTACAGAGGACCTGGGTTCAGTTCCCAGAACCCACATGGAGGTACACATCTGTAACTCTGGTTCCAGGGGATCTGGTGCCCTTTTCTGATTTCCAGGGTCACCAAGCACATATGTGGTACACATATGCACCAGCAGGCAAAACACCCAAACACACAAAATAAAAATAAATAAATCTTTTAAAAATCAATTATGTGTTAATAAAAAAATGACTATAAACATTTATGGTCTTCTTGACAGGGTTTTGTGTAAGTAAAGTGGTGTATGTAGAGTGTGTGTGCCTGTGAAGGGCAAGTATGTATGTGTGTCTGTATTTGTGTGTGTGTGGTATATATGTGGAGGAGTGTGTGTGTGTGTGTGTGTGTGCGTGTGTGTGTGTGTGTGTTGTATGTGTTCATGAGTGTGTATGTGTTTTTGTATTTGTATATGTAGTGTTTATATAGGGGAATATGAGTGTGTGTTATGTATGAGTGAATATATATGTGTTTGGTGTGTGTGTGTGTGTGTGTGTGTGTGTGTGTGTGTGTGTGTGTGTTATTGGATTTTGCATGTGGCACTCCAAATTTATTACCTGGTCAATGGGCCCCAATGATATGTTAGGATCCTTTAAGCAGGAACAAAAACCATGTGATGATTCATCTCTACATAATGGCCCCCACATCATCCCAAAGTCGTAAATTGTGGTATTCACTACACTTTTGAAGACATCCCAGTTTACAAGGTTCACTTAAGTGCTATCCCAGAATCCTCCCAAGGCCTCATTTACTCCTTGGACTGCAGGTTTGTAAGTACTTATGGTATTCCACCTAGATGCTGGGCACACGGTAAATGGAAACGGTTGACAAGTGCCCCCTGCTTTTAGAGTGAATACTCACTGGCAATGGACTCTGGGATGTTCCTAGGGTATTCTCATACAATGTTTGATTTTCTTTAAAAGCCCATGAGAGACCCAAATTCTGTAGTTCCAGGCTTAGCTCCTGTTCATTCACACAGAGATGAATGGTGCGAGCTGTCATACTACCAGTGGTGCCCATTACAGTCCCCTGATTCCCTGGGAACCGCCTCAGACACTTACTCTTGCCAGCACAAAAGCTATTACTGCATCCTTTACACCAGTGACTCCTTATCCTAACATTAGACATAGGCTCTCAGCGTGAATCAGCTGTCCTGCCAGCATTTCAAACCCATCTGAATGTTTTCAAATGAGGATATACATTCCTCTTGGTTTATAAAATTAAGACATTTTCTCCCAGCTACAGAGAAATGTCTTTCAGAAGCAAAAATAATAATCTTACCACAAAGATATAATCCTTTTAATGATCTATTTGATCATGTGGGTCTCCTACGAATGTAGCTTTTTAAGAATTTTTCCCCTCTTTACAACTGGTAAGTGAGTGATGAGGAGAAACATCTGTGTCTTACATCATTAATTTATTATTTGGGGTAAAGTCCAAGAAACTGAATTGCTAATGCAAAGTCTGTGGAGCCATGCCATCATTGAATTTTCTATTTTTTTTTAAATCTTGGCCAGTAATGAACAAAGAGAGCCCTTTGTTCATAGATGTTATTTTCTTAATTAATAACCATGATGTTCATGTCATTTATCATTTACTGTCTTTTCTAAATGTCAATGGCCTATTTATATCATCTGTCCATTTTTAGAAGCTGTCTTGGTTGTCTTTTACTTACAGATTTGTAGGTGAGATGAATTTTACATATAAACAGAGACTTGTCATTTCTGTGTGTTACAAATACCAATCTTGATTTGCATTTTCCTTTAAATTTTGTTTTATGTATACTTAAGAATGTAGTTATAATACAGATAGCTAAATATTTTCAGCATAAAAGTAAGCATATATCCAAGGCAGAAGGCCCAGAAAGGCAGGAATACAGTGTTGTTTCCATATTCAATGTTTACATATTATATAAATACAGTATTGTTTATATTTTTATAGATTTTCAATACATCTAAGCACTTTATTAGGATGCCTAATATTCTGTTGAAATAATATTTATTTTTAATAGATGATAATCTTCATAGGTTTTAATTTTATAACCACATGTACCTAATTACAAAGCACTATATTAGCCACTGGCAATGCAGCTGTGAAGGAACCCAGACCATTCCTCAGGGTCCATTATTGGACCCTACATTTCTGTATAGTTGAGTTTTACAAAGGAGATACACTGACTGTGGAATGAAATGATATATAAAATGATATCTGAGATTATATTGGTAGCATAGCAACCTGTTTGAAAGTAATATTTAAATAAAATCTGTTCCAAGACCAGATCTAGTCATGTATATGTATGATGCCTGTGTGGACACAGACACACACACAGACACAGACACACACACACACACACACACACACACACCACAACACACACACACACACACACACACACACACACAAGAGAGAGAGAGAGAGAGAGAGAGAGAGAGAGAGAGAGAGAGAGAGAGAGAGAAGTATTTGGGCACCATGCCTCATCAAATTAACTATCAGAGGAGGTGTTGGACCTTTTTCCTGAATTCTGAAGAACAATGCTGAAAGTCCAGGAATTACAGATATATTTTTAATGAATGGAATTGTTAACTAATTTTAAGTGTGTGTGTGTGTGTGTGTGTGTGTGTGTGTGTGTGTGTGTGCGCGCGCGCGTGCGTGTGTGTCTGCACACATGCTCAGGTATCATTCTTTGGGGACCATCAACTTTATTTTTTTAAGAGACAGTCTCTCACTTGGACCTGGGCCTTGGTGATTCAACTCAGGAACTACCCATCTCTGCCTCCTTAGCAATGGCATTGCAAGTGTATATCATCACACTCATCTTTTTGTGTGGGTGCTGGGGATAAAATTCAGGTCCTCATTCTTGTGTGGCAAAAATTCTACTAGCAAGCTATTTACCAATCCTGGGGGAATTTGTGGAGAGGCAAATTAGGAAGAAATGTCTTAGAAAGAATTTAAGAGAGCAGGCTTTACCCTGGTTTCACATTGGAATAACCTAGGTACCTAGGACTACACCCAGATGTTTGAACTCTGGATCACCTTTGTTATCAGATTCCTAAACTCTGGAAAGCTGAAAGTAACCCATCTTGAAAACCACTGACATGTCTGTAGAGACCCAGGAGGTGGTTCTTACATTGTAGGACATCTTTGAAGAACTTCATGAAATAGACTGCAAGGACCCATGAAATAGACTGCAAAGACATTCATAGGCGGTACTCCTTATACTGGTCTAGGGTATATACTTTAAGAAGTACTGTAGAGATAGAATAGGATGACACCATGGCTATTCCACAGCTTGTATATCTCCTTTGTAATTCTCAACTATGACAAAACAGTGGTACATCGAGAAGATTCAAAACAGCAAGTAAAGGACACTAACAATGACTGTCTAGAGAAGCAGAATGGGTCTTGGGAGAAGAGACTCAACTAATTTGAATGGTGCTAGGGCATCAGGGTAGCTCAAGACCAAGAGCCAGCCTTGCCTTGGGTGATGAGCCATGGGAGACCTTCGGAGTTCACTGAGACTTATGGGAAAATACAGATTAGTGTAGGCTAAGAGATAAAATGAGATGTGATGAGGAAGGAGAAATTCATTTCATGAAATCTTTGGGGAAGAGATTTGACTTGAGCTAAGCCATCATTTAATTTTTGTGTTATTTTCAATTTTCCATTAATGTACCATTTTAGACAGCATTGTTACACATGCATCAATGCAGATTCATATGACTCTTTCAGATAAATTCTTCTAGTTAGAATTGATGAATGAAAAATTATTCACCGTTTGAATTATAGATAGAAAACATAGATAAAAATATAAAGAGTCAGACTGAGTTTTAAAACCAATTGGACCATAATTCAAGGGACTTCTGACCACTCTATCCCATCACCAGCCCCTACAGTTTTCATTTCAACCCATGAAAATATCATATGTCTAAAGTTTTTATTTAATTTTCAGTTCTTTGGTAGCAAATGTAGGACAGTTTTGAGTGTTTCCTGCTTCCTGTGCATCTTTTCTTTTGGAAGTTACAACTTCGCCACCCTTACACATTTTACCCAGGAGACAATTATCTGTTTGTCTGACTGAATTGTGAAGAATATTTATGTATTAATGGCACTAGTGTTGGTTGCCTCTACACGTGGAAATCATTTGCCCATTTAGCTATGGCTTATATGGTCTGTGATATCCGGGAAATGGTGTAGTTTATGTTTTGAATTTATCTACTTTTAATTAATGGTTATATCTTTGAAATCATGTTTTATAAGTATCCCCTGAAAACATATTTTCCAAACATTTACCTAAGCGGTGATGTCTGAGAGTTTATTCCCTCTGACATTTGTTTGGGGTATAGCGTGATCTATCTCAAATATTCATCCCATTGTAACAGTATCACTGATAAAGCCAACATAAATTATCCCACTGTTCCAAAAGGTCACCTTTAGGTCCCGAAGCTTATTTACTATATTCCCTTGCATCATACCCTGTCCTGTTCTACATGTGGCTCTCCTATAGGAACCATCATTATTCTCATGATCAGGATTGAGGAAATCTTAAAAAACCAAGAGTATCTGGATTTTCTCACAAAACAGGTTTGAGAATTATCATTAATCTGGTCTCATCTTCATCATAAACCTAGAAAAAAATCCCATGTTTGTGTTACTGAAGATTTCCTCATGTTTGTTTTTTTAATCATTTATGCAGTGAACACCATATTAAAAAGAATGAACTAGAAATGAGGTGACAATCATGCAGAGCAATGCTGAGTCATATATTGGTATTAATCATAAATCATAAAGAGTATCCCTTTATGCACAGAAAGTAATGAAGGTCTGAAACCAGAATACTCAGGAAGATAGTGTTTTTAAGCCAGAGAAGGATATTAGGGATGGGACCCTGAGGAAACTTACCAAGCAACTAGTGTAGAAAGGTAAGAGGCAGAAAGCACTTAACCCCAATGGCTACACTAGTCAGATCGGTATCCCAAACACAAGGCAAGTGAGCAGTTCCAGAAGACAGGGCTAGTCCACAACCTTATCATTCAACAAGTGAGGGAGCAGCACTTCTCAACAAGATGAAACAGAAGTCCACCACTTGCCAGCAAGAAATTGCCAAGGCACAATTTAAATTCAGAGATTCAAACTTCTTCCTACCACAGATGCAGACGGGAATACCCAAAGCAAGCTTATTACACTAGATAAGAATTGACTACATTGTACATAAGGGAAAATGCACTTAGTCAAACAAACAAACAAAAAAATCCCTCTCTGTTTAGCCATCCATTTCAAATTTTTATAGAAAATTGTGTAGGCAGCATCAATTATGCTTGGGCAAATTTAGACTAATTAATGGGTTGACTAAGATAATTATTGAAATTTGTCTATGGATGAAAGGAGGAAAGATGAGCCATTTAAATTGCTTTGTGTGTGTGCCTGATGACTATTCTAAAAGAATGGGCCCACTGAGAGCCTATGAAATGGGAGTGGCCCGTTTCTTCTCAGGGTATGATGATAGAGTAACAAGGCAGCTGTTTTAATCACCACATCAGGATTAATGCCTTAAAATTCCAATATGCATAAATATGTAGAACGCACAACCTTTATACAGGAATGTGTAATTTATGAGGGGTCAACAAAATACAAAAATTCTTTCAGATGGTTTCTGTGTGTGAATACCTTTTGTCTTTAAAAATCAACCCTTTGCTCATTGATGCCCGGGTAGAGATGAGGCCCCTGAAGCTCACAAGGGTTAAACAGATAACCAGGTTGTATAAATTGCTACAAAAGAATGAAGCCAGTTTTGTTGCTCACATTCTCTATGTTCCATCTCTTCCAGGAAGCTTCCTTGGGTGGTAATTTATTTGTTGTAGTGACAAAGTCATTGCTAAAACCAGACTGGTATTTACTGAGAAATGTCTTCCAAAGCAAGTGTTTGACATACAGTACGTCCTTCTCATTTCCTTCCAGTCACACTAAAACATTGAAAAATGTTTCCTGGATCTGTTTTTTCATTCCAGGGAACTGGGGTGGGCAATTTATTAAAAAACAAAAACAAACCAACAACAAAAGAGCTTGGTCCTGCCTCAACTTGATAACCAAACTTTGTTGACTACCTAAGGAAGGCCTTACCCTCTATGAGGAGTGGAACCCGGGTGGGAAGTGGGGAGGCAGGGACAGGAGAAAGGGGAACTGGGGTTAGTGTGTAAAATGAAAAATAATTTTTTAAAATAAAAAACAGAAAAGCAAGCTACAACAACAAAATAGATCTATCTATGGAAACTGAAGGCTTGCCTTCCTGTTCCGAACTGGTGGAGCCTGCTGTAAATGGGCATGTTTGTTCTGGGCAGATTAATAAATAGATGCCTCTCCACATGACACCTCTATACTACTTCTTCAGTGTTTACCCATGAAGACAATGTAAAACTGATTTTGTTCTGATATATAGTACAGTTGAATGCTACACCTGTTTATATCATGTGATCATCAAATTTCTAAAGAGATCCCATTCTTATTTCGTTTTAGTCATATCCTTGTATAAATCCCTTGTGCTCCCTCCGCTCTCCCTTCCTTCCTCCCACCCTCCCTCCCTTCCCCCCTCTCTTCCTCCCTCTTTCTCTCTCCCTCTCTCTGTATATACATGTTTTTGTGTGGAGGTCAGAGGACACCACTGGGTGTTGTTCCTCAGTTGTCATACATGTGATTTTTTTTTTTTGAAATATGACCTCTCACTTAACCTGGAACTTGTCAAGTAGGCTAAGCTGGCTTACCAGCAAGCCCATGACTCAGTCTCTCTTTGTCTCCCTGCTCTAGGGTAACAAGTATGTGCTGCCACACCCCACGTTTTAATGTGGGTTCTGGAGTTAAAACTTGGGCCCTCTTGCTTTTAAGGCAAGTGTTTTACCCACTTCACTATGATAACCCCTCCCCTATCCTTTATCTTTAACATAGTTAATTACACTTTTTTGTTTATGCTCTGGGCACATGCTACACAGAGCATTTATATCTCATTCAACTCTATCCTACTGTAAGTCAGTGCAACTTTTGAAAGTCTTCTATGGGTTATGAGTGAACATCCTACCCATAGCATTTAACCCCTTCATAACAGCATATGTTTTTCTTAGCTCCTGCCCATGATGGATGCTCAGATTGCATGTAAGGCACACTGCCTTTTGTGGTATATGTTCACACATATCTACTCATGCAGGTCTGTGAGAATGTCTATGGGCTGGAAGTCGGGGTTTAGATTCATAGATTGTGGATTATGGATTACAAGTGTCTTAACTAAGTACTGAGTCATTTTCCAAAACAGCTGCCCCAGTCTGTGCCTCTGCAGTTACAACCAGCTTCTCCTATATCCTCACAGCTCCTCTGATAGAAGGATGTCTTGCTTGTTTACTTCTTTGTCATTCTGTTTAGTTTTAATTCCATTGTTTCAGTTTCCATCTCTTTGATTACTAATGAGTTTGAACATCAATCCCAAGCCTATTATCTCTTTTCCTTTATTAATTGTCTGTTCACATAACTTAAGCCTGATTTTTTCCCCCTGAGGCAGGGTCCTGACACTTCTATTAAGTCTTCATGATTTGCATTTGTATTCTTGATATCATTCTGTTGATGATTTTGATGCTTTCAAATGTTACATGTATCTGTTCTGGCCTGTCTTCAGTTTTTTTTAAATGTTAGTCCATAGGTTATATAAAAATAAAATCCCTTAATTCTTTGCTTTTTAATGTCTGTCCTTTAGGTTTTTGACATTTCTCTACTATGTCCCAAAGATAATTTTTCATATTTTCCTCTATTAACTTTATAGCCTGCTTTGTGTGTTTTAATACCTGATCCCATTCTTACACACTTCTGTGTTTTGTTCTTCTTCAGGAGCCAACATTCCCAGTGTATCACTAATCTGACAGGTCAAGTACTATTGGTGTATGATTTGCTTTTTATCATATCATACATTTTTGTATTTCAGGAATGAATTGTAAGCTTCACTGCTGAGTTCTATTCTATCCATGCTTTCTTAATCTATCCCAGTATTGATTTGGGAATATCCAATCTCACACCTTTGTGATATATTAATTTCTATCCTTTCTTATTAATTTTAAATTTCTCTAATTATTAGGCCACAGTTGGAACTCTTGCATTGATCTTATAGATGAATTATAGATGAATTTGGTTTGAAAAGATGATGTATTTGTTGCACTACTGCATGCTTTCCAATAACATGAAATTTGTACATCCATTCAGTTCTATATGTTCACTATTGTGTTTTATTAATCTGTGTATGTATATGAATGTATATTTATATGTATAAATACAAAAACATCAGGGAAAGAAGGAAGAAAGGTGTGTGTGTGTGCATGTGTGTGTGTGTGTGTGTGTGTGTGTGTGTGTGTGTGTGTTCATACACATAGTGTGGATACACTACAAGAATGTGGAGGTCAGAGAACAACTCCAGATATAAGTTCATGACCTCTGTCTTTTTTGAGACAAAGTCTCTTTGGCTAGCTCCATATAGAGTATGCTAGCTTGTCCATAAGCTTGAAATAAGAATGCTGGGATTATAAATACTTATTACTAGGACTAGCTTTACATGGGTTCTGTGAACCCCAGGCTCTTCATGCTTGCCCAGCAAGTACTTTTCCCACTGAGCCATTTCCCTAGTCTCTTTGTTTGTCTTCATGTACACCTTGTAAATTCTTGATTAATACTTAGGCATGTTAGTTTTTACTGTCATAGTAGAGGGTACGATATGTAATTTTTACTGTTGTTTTACCTGGTTATTGATGGTGTGGAAAAGTGCCATTGATTTTTTCAGAGTTAACTTTTTATACAGCTACATACTAAAGCTTTTATTGATTCTAATAGCTTGTGACTATGTTGCATTTTTTTTTCCTTTTTTGGTATATGTGATTGTATTCTCTGTCAATATTGACCGTGTTATCTCTTAAAATGCCTATCTCAGTGTTTGGTGGATATGTGAACAAACATTTACTCAACCCAGATAAGGAATCAACAAAAAACCCAAATTAATAATGCCACCAATAAGTCCAACTTGATGAAACAATGAGTTTATTGGGATTACTTACAGGGACATGAACAGGACAGCCCATCACTGAAATACCCTAACTTGGGTAATGACTTCTGAAAGCTGGAATCCTAGAGCTTTCTGAACAACTTGCAGGCAGCTCAGGGGGTCACAGATTCTCTTCTCTTCAGCAGTCCTTGCTGTTTACATAATCTTGGGGAGAGAAGGGCTTTGTGAGCCTGGTAAGGTTCAGGAAATCCCTGAGACTTGTGAGTTGCTGCCTTCTTCAGTCATAATTTACTTTCCTTTTGAACTCCTGACCCTTAACAACTTCCCTTTAGAGCTTCCTAAGCCATAAGGAGCTTCCTTCCAGAGAGATTGATTCAATTCAGATGAAATTGCTACTTAACTCATCCAATCTGCTCTTTTTTCCTTGATTGAATGTCTTTGTCTTTACAATCTTAAAACTACATTTTAACACTCTTAAAAATATATTTACTCTTTATTGAAAGGTGTAGGTATATATACCTTTTATTTATTTTAATTAATTTGATTTATTTATTTTTAAATTCGAAACAAGATTCTTTTGCACGTCAATCCTAGATCCCTCTCCCTCCCCTCGTCCCCTGCTCCCCACTGACCCCCTATCTATACCTTTTCTGCTCCCTAGGAAGGGTGAGGCCTTCCATGGGGATCTTCAAATTCTGTCATTTGGAGCAGGCCCTAGACCCTCCCCTGTGTGTCTAGGCTAGGAGAATATCCCTCTATGTGGATTGAACTCCCAAAGTCTGTTCCTGTACTAGGATAATACTGATATACTACCAGAGGCCCCATAGATTAACCAGACTTCCAAACTGATATCCTCATTCAGGGGGTCTGGAATGGTCCTATGCTGGTTTCCCAGCTATCAGTCTGGGGTTCATGAGCTCCTGCTTGTTCAGGTCAGCTGTTTCTGTAGGTTCCTCCAGCCTGGTCTTGACCCCTTTGCGCATCACTCTCCCTCTCTGCAACCAGATTCCAGAGTTCAGCTCAGTGTTTAGCTGTGGGTGTCTGTTTCTACTTCCATCAGCTATTGGATAAAGGCTCTAGGATGGCATATAAGGCAGTCATCAATGTCATTATCAAAGAAGGGATTTTAAAGTAGACTCTCCTCTATTGCTTAGATTGTTAGTGGAGTCAACCTTGTAGTTCTCTGGACATTTCCCTAGTGCAAGATTTCTCTTTAAACCTATAATGGCTCCCTCTATTATGGTATCTATTTCTTGCTCTCCTCTATTCTTCCCCTGACTTGATCTTTCTGTCCTCTCCAGTCCTCCTTTCCCCTCTCCTCTCCCCATTTCTTTCTTCTAACTACCTCTCCCCTCCCCAAATGCTCCCAATTTGCTCAGTAGATCTTGCCTCTTTCCCCTTCTTCAGAGGGCCATGTATGTCTCTTTTGGGTCCTCCTTGTTTCCTAGCTTCTCTGGCAGTGTGTATTATAGGTTGGTTATCCTTTTCTCTAGGTCTAAAAATCCATATTTAAGTGAGTACATACCATTTTTGTTCTTTTGTGACTGTGTTACTTCACTCATAATAGTTTCTTCTAGTTCCATCTATTTGCCTGCGAATTTCAAGATTCCATTGTGTTTTTTTTTCTGCTGAGTAGTAATCCATTGTGTAAATGGATTACATTTTCTCCATCCATTATTCAGTTGAGGGTCATCTAGGTTGCTTCCAGGTTCTGGTTATTACAAATAATGCTGCTGTAAACATGGTTGAACAGATGCCCTTGTTTTATGAATGTGCATCTTTTGGGTATACGCCTAAGAGTGGAATTGCTGGATCTTGTGTTAGACTGATTCCATTTTCTGGAGGAGTAGATGCTAGGAAATAATCAATTTGAGGGCTGAAATCAATAAAGTAGAAACTAGGAAAACAATACAAAGAATCAATGTTACAATTTTCTGGATAGATATCACTTACCAGAATATATATGCTTTTCCAATAGTTAAGAATATTATTTCAGTTGTGTGGTGTTTCTAATCAAATGTAAAGGCTTGTCAAATGTAAGGGCCATGGGAGGTGACTCAGTAAAGTGCTTGTCACCCAAGGTAAAGATCTGAGTTTGATCCCCAGCATCCATGAAACAGATGAGCATGGTAGTGTGCATTTATATTCTAGAAATAAGGGTATGTGATAGGCAAATTCCTAGTGTTGATTGGCTTGCCAGCCTAAGCTCTCCTGTTAAGTAAGCTCCAGATCCCAGTGAGAGACCCTGTCTCAAAAGAAGGAAGGAAGGAAGGAAGGAAAGAAGGAAGAGAGAAAGAGAAAAGCACCACAGATGCAATGCAATTCCCATCAAAATCCCAACACAATTCTTCACAGATCTTGAAAGAATAATACTCAACTTCATATGGAAAAACAAACAAACAAAAAAAAAACAGGATAGCCAAAACAACCCTGTACAATAAAGCAGCTTCCGGAGGCATCACTATCCCTGACTTCAAGCTCTATTACAGAGTCATAGTCCTGAAAACAGCTTGGTATTGTCACAAAAATAGACACATTGACCAATGGAATCGAATTGAAAACCCTGATATTAACCCACCCACCTATGAACACCTGACTTTTAACAAAGAAGCTAAAGTTATACAATGGAAAGAAGAAAGCATCTTCAACAAATGGTGTTGGCATAACTGGATTCGGACATGTAGAAGATTGCAGTTAGATTCATATCTATTGCCATGCACAAAATTTAATTCCAAATGGATCAAAGACCTCAACATAAATTCAGCCACAATGAACCTCCTAGAAGAGAAGGTAGGTGGTACACTGGAACAAATAGGTACAGGAGACCGCTTTCTGAACATAACACCAGTAGCACAAATATTGAGATCGACAATTAATAAATGGGACCTCCTGAAACTGAGAAGATTCGGTAAAGAAAAGGACACAGTTGGCAAGACAAAAAGGACAGCCCACAGAATGGGAAAATATATTCACCAACCCCACATCTGACAGAGGGCTGACCACCAAAATATACAATGAACTCAAGAAGCTAGCCACCAAAACACTAAACAATGCAATTAAAAGTTGGAGTGCAGAACTAAGTAGAGAATTCTCAACAGAGGAATCCAAAATGGCTGAAAGACACTTGGGAAAGTACTCAACATCCTTAGCCATCAGGGAAATGCAACTCAAAACCACTCTGAAATACCATCTTACTCCTGTCAAAATGGCTAAAATTAACAACAATCTATGCTGGAGAGGATATGGAGAAAGAGGAGCTCTCCTCCTTTGCTGGTGGGAGTGCAAACTTGTACAACCACTTTGGAAATCAGTATGGCAATTTCTCAGAAATACTACCTCAAGATCCAGCAATTCCTCTCTTGGGCATATACCCAAAGTATGCATACTTATACAATAAGGTCATATGTTCAACTATGTTCATAGCAACATTATTTGTAATAGCCAGAACCTGGAAGTAACCTAGATACCCCTCAGCTAAAGAATGGTGAGAGAAAATGTGGTATATTTACACAATGGAGTACTACTCAGTGGAAAAAAACAATGGAATTTTGAAATTCACAGGCAAGTGAATGGAACTAGAAGAAACCATCCTGAGTGAGGTAACACAATCACAAAAAGATAAACATGGTATGTACTCACTCATTTTTGATTTTTATACATAGAGCAAAGGATCACTAGTGTACAATCAACACTACCAGTGGAGATAGGAAACAAGGAGAAGACTGCTTAGTCCCTTGATGAAAAGAATGGGGACAAGAACCCCTGACCAAAGTGGGAGCCCAGAGGCAGGGAGAGGAAGAAGAGTCTTCATCCTGTTGCTGTTTGAAGCAGAAACAGACACCCACAGCTAAGCACTGGACCACACTACTGGAATTCAGTTGTGGAGAGGGAGGAGAGATGAGCAAAGGAGAGACCTGCAGAAACAGTGGACCTGACCTAATGATAGCATGGAGACACTTGTCATAAAGCTGGGGAAACAGCATTGGACCAAACCAAGCCATCTGAATGTGGGTACCAGCTAGGAGGCCAAGACAATCTATGGGACCTCTAAAGGTGGAGCAAGTCTTTATCCCTAGAGCACAATGGACTTTGGGAGCCTATTCTCTGGAGGGATACTATTGTAATCCAGATACAGCAAGGAGGTCCTAGGCCCTCCCCCAAATGATTTGATAGACTTTGAAGGTCCCTGGTGGGAGGCCTCACTATACCTGGGGAGGAGTTGGGGGTGGGTTGGGGTGAGTTTTTGTGGGAAACATGGGAGTATGGGAGGGTGAGGGAATGGGGGATGGATATGTAAATATGAGTAGTAATTAAAGAATAAAAAAAAGAAAAAATCCATCCCTTCCTATGTAACTTGGTTGGATTAACAGTGTTCTACTAATAGGCATGTAAGTCATTTGCAGTCATTTGTTCTTATAAACATCACTTCATGCCTGTGTGAGTACATTTGTAGCAAAGATTCTTGGACATAGAATTATTGGTCCCAGCAGGGCATTGGTGGCGAACACCTTTAATCCCAGCACTTGGGAGGCAGAAGCAGGTGGATCTCTGTGAATTCAAGCCCAGCCTGGTCTCCAGAGCAAGTGCCAGATAGGCTCCAAAGCTACACAGAGACACCATGGCTCGAAAACAAACAAACAAACAAACAAAAAAGAATTACTGGTCCTAAGGCATTTACAGATGTGTTTTACATAGATTTGCTAAATCATCTTCTCTTTTTGGATTCTGGTACAAATCTGTTCTTAGACAAATAGACAAAGATGCTTTTTTCCCCTATATTCTTACCTACAAAGAACACTTTTTAAGATGACAGCAACTTATACATGAAAAAGTTATCTTAGTGAAATATTATTTTTATATTTCTGGAACTATAAATTAATTTGAATTTCTTTTTAAATACTTCTGAGTCATTCACAGTTCCCTCCTGGGATGAATCTCTTGTGCTCATTTTTTCTGTTGGATGGGTTTTCTTACTGATTTATGATAGAATGTTTTTCAAGTATTAAATAAGAGTTAACTTAAGTCTGGGGATATAGCTTAATGGCAGGGCACTTGCTTAATAGTCCCAAGGCCCTGTATTTGATCATCACTAGTATAAAAAAATAAAAGACTGTTGCCAGATTGTTTGCATAATGTTCTTTTACACTGTTGTCTGATGTTGTTCATCATTTTACCCATGAAACGTAGAACCTTCTGGTTTAGTGTATCAAGATCACGTGAAATTTAAATTAACCTGGGGAATATTGACATCACATTATGTAATTTTACTTTATAGTTTGAAATCTTTATCCAAGGCATATCTGTGCATAGTTTAAATGATCAAATTAACAAGCTCTTTTTACCTGAATTGGAGCCCCAGCCCCACATTTGTGCATTAGAAACTTCTCTTGTTCCTTGGGTTTCTTCTCTTTACTGCTATCTATTAGCTTCTTACCAGGGAAGCTAATTTAGCTTTTCCTGTTCTCATCCAGCATCCCATGGGCGTCATCCCCACCCACCATCCTCTTCCTTACAATAGAGTGATATCCTAATTTTGTTTAGATCAACAGTCAGTGTTTTCAATATTTTGACTATGTAAATGCCATTCAAAACTGAACCATGCAGTAAATTACGATTATTTTCCCTTTCTGCACAACTATTATGTTTTCCCTGAGGCTAATATTTGCTGTGTTTATGGTTTGTTTGCTTCGTTTTTATGTTTTTATTACTAATTCAGCCCCAGATCTTTGCCAATTATCTAAAGCCCTCCTCCAGTAATTCAAATGCATTGGTTACTTCCTGTCTTCTTCACTTTCATCAGCCCCAGCCCCACCCTACTGAGATGCTGGCTTGTTCTGCTCTCCCTTCTCCTTTAGTCCAAGGATGCTCTGCATTCTTGTGTCAGTGTGTCCATTGTTTTTCTTTTCTGGTTCTTCTAACCTTTCTCAGAGGAGCCTTCTGTCCAAAAGGTCAATATGGGGAATCTCATCTACTCAACCCTTACGCAGACGATTCAAATGGAAATAAGTTTTCTCTTCTCTCATGAAGGTACTGTCCCTTGACACTACAGCAGCCACTTTTGTTTTTAGGAAACATAATGCTACTCATAGTCATTGCCTACTCTCCTCTCTCTGCCCAGACTTCTTGCATTGCTTTCCAATTCTAAATGTTGGCAATTATTTGCATCAGGGCGTATGTATATTTGTGCATGTACTGATTTAGCAGATGCTAAGCTACTAAATCCAGTGGTGCTCATAATGCATGCTTAGGAAAATTCAAGAATGCTTCTTTTCTTTTAGTATCTTTAATTGTGTATGTTAATTATACAAAGTTGTGGTTTTCATACACATGAGCAGAGTACTCGGATCATATTTTTCCTTCTTACCCATACTTATCTTCCATTATACCCTTTTCTCTCTGAATAGTTCCTCTCTATCTTCATGTCTTTGTGGATTTGCACATCTGTGTGCAGGTGTACTAACATGTGTAGGTGTGTGTAGGGGACAGAGATTGATGATGATTTGTCTTCCACAATCATTTCTCCATTTTTTTTAAACATTGTGTCTCTCATTGAGCCTGATGTTCACTGTTTTTCCTAGGCTGCCTAGTGACCTCTGTGATCTTCTCCTCTCTGTCTCCCAGCATTGTAGTTAAAGACACATCCTGCTACCTCCAGCTTTTTATAGGGGTACAAGAGATCTGAATTTATGGTCTCATAAACACTTTAATGCTTCAACCACTGACCACCACCCTGCCTTTGGGCTATTTGTGTAAGGTTCTACCTATGAGAGAAAACATGATAGTTTTCTCTCTGAGGTCTCTTTCACTTAACAGGATTCTCTCCAGTCCAGCCACTGTCCTGCAAGCCATCTGATTGTTCATGGTGACTATTACTCCACTGTGTCTATGCTTTTTGTATGCATTTATCCATTGATAGGTACCTATATTGAACTATAACTTGGTTACTGTAAATCAGTGCTAGAGTGAACTTGTGTATGCAGGTTACCTATGTGTTTCTAATATCAATTCTTTCTTTTGTTGATTATTCTCTCTTATTGTGTTTTCTCCTTTCTTTAACTTTAGCTTTTGGCTATTGCCATAGTTGGGTTGTTTCTCTAATACCCATGTTTTTACTTTTCAAATATTTGCAATGTTTTGCTTTGCTTTGCTGAGAAAATTTCTCATCTTCCTCTTTCTTTTCTTTTTGACTTTTAATATATACCATCATTGTTTTTAATTTCCAAGAACCCACTATTGTTTTCTGAAGGTTGCTTTTGTACATAGGTTTGCAATGTTTTCTTGTGTCTCTGGGGATGTTTGTAATAGTGCTTTCTGTTTGTAGTTGTCTTAACATTGAATACTCCATTCCCTTCAAATTGCTTTGTTCTCCTTGTTTGTTTTTATCTCTATCTCTTGTATTTGTTGCTTCTCTAGATATCTGTGTCTGGTGAGAAATGGTGAGACCTAGACTAAAACAAGCCTGGCAGGGTAGAGAGAGATAACAGAGTGACTTAGGAAGTGGAGACATTTAAGGTGGTCACTAGCTGAAATAGCTAGAGATAAAGTGATGACTATTTTTCTAGTTGTTTAATTCATAAAGATTGATAATACAAAGCATGAGAGAAAAACTCTGGGAAAATGCTTAGTGAGGGATGGAGAGACTGCTCAGGATTTAAGAATGTGTGTTTATTTCTCTTGGAGAGGATCTGAGTTCACTACCCAGCATCCTCACTGGGCTGCTCACAACTACCTACACTCCAGCTCCAGGAAATACAGTGCCTGTGTCTCTGTAGGTACTTTCACTCCTGACAAATAACCCCCTCCATGTAGATGCTTAAACAATAAAATACATATTACTGAAAATGTTTAGGATAGGAAATCCTGTATATGTTGTCTGGGGTGTGTGGATTGTTTTTTCTATGAAAGTTGGGTAAAAGTAATTCTGTGCATTATTTTCTCTCAATTCCATTACAGGGGCAGTAAGCATGTTCCCTATTCCCACACCTTCTAGCCTAGATCACAATGCAGTTTGTCAAGTTCTATGCCTCATCTGGAGATACTTTCAACTGAATCTTACTGAATGACGAGATACTTTGCAATTGCCCCATTGCCATTGCAGGGGACTGAATGGTAGGTAGGCAATGGTTAGTTAGTTCTGGTAAATAAAAATCTCTGGTGATATCTTGTTTTTACAAATAACGCATGTCTGAAGATCAGAGGGTGGAGCTTGCCACTAGCTAACTATAGAGTTCTGGAGGTCCATACATACAGGAAGTGAGATGGCTGGGTGGAGAAAGGGATATAGGCAGGAGGAAACAGGAACTTGATCTCTTTTCTGCTGGGAAGTTAGTGAAGTAAAGGTGTCTATGGCTTGCTTCTTCTTCTCTCTCTCTATGATCTCTCAGCATTTTCCCCTATATCTGACTCTGCTCTTTTATTATTAAGACCTATTAGGACTTGCACTATAGAAATCTGCCTCATCTTCTCTACACTGAGCATTCATAGCACTGATATAGCATAAAAAGAGAATTAGCAAGAATTGCATACATACATGACATTTGAACTTTTGGTTGGCATGTGAATAGAAGTTTATCAAAACATAATAAAAATCCCAGTGGAGTAGGAAGATGCTTTGTGGGGCAGGAATGGCACAGAAAAAGCTACAGGAGGGGGCCTCATGGTAGGTGAGGCTAGGGTCTGTGTAATGAGAGACAAAGAATTGGAAAGCCACGGTGAAGTAGCAAAATGTCTTTCTGCCTCTGTCCAATAATATAAATGCACATGATTCATGAGAGCCATATGTAAGAACATTAAGATTCCCTTTGGAGCCAATTGTCCCTTCCACTCTGCACTGAGCAATAGTGTTCATAGTGATGACATAAATTCATTCTCATGTGACTCAATGTATAATATTTCTGAGTGGCTAATTAATTCTGTAATCATACAAGTGGCAATTAGCAAGATGCTTCTCTGATTAGGGACTTGTGGTCAAGAGGTTCTTTTACAATTGCATTTACTGAAAAGAAACCCCCTCTTTGTGGCACCTGGTAATTTCCACCAGCAGGGGGCTTGAGATTTAGGCAAAAGATCTCACTCCTCTTCCCCTTCTCTGCACCTGCCACTCATTTTTGTATAGGGAGTATTCTGAGGACAACCTCAGCTGTGTGTCTTTACCTTCTACCTTTTTAAGATGTAGAGTCTCTTTACTGCTGGCCACTGGGTCCACTAGGATATCTGGCCCTTCAGATCCTGGGGACTTTGATGTTTCCA
Organism: Cricetulus griseus; assembly: GCF_003668045.3. NCBI lineage: Eukaryota > Metazoa > Chordata > Mammalia > Rodentia > Cricetidae > Cricetulus > Cricetulus griseus. The sequence continues at coordinate 17,460,204 of NC_048599.1, forward strand.
CCTCTCTTCTTACTGTAGGAGCACTGGGTTTATAGACATATACATACTGCCATGCGCAGCCTTAAATGGGTCCAATGGATTCATACCCTGGTCTTCATGCTTATGTGGCAAGTACTTTACCCATTGAGCCATCTCCACGGTTCCTTGGCATCATTATTACCACTTAATCTTGGGAGAATTATTTAATTTCTGTCATTCTGATTTGGAAAAATGAAACCTCATTTATGCAATTAGTCAGTGTTATGATAGACATTTTCTGTCCATGTTCACTTAATGTGATTATTATCATATTGTTATCTGATAATATTATCTGATAATTATTATCACTTTATAGGTATATAACCAGAAGCCCTGCATGTTCATAAGACATGCATAGCCTTGGATAGCAGCAATGTGTTTACATCTGGAAACGAAAGTATCCTCTGACATCTATGCTGAGGCTGACCAGGGAAGTGTTGGAAGCAGAAGGTAGAATAAAAACTAGTGATAATAACACTAAAGGTAGATAGCCTTAAGCTCAAACATAGAGTCCCAAATTGCCATCTGTCTGCCAGTGGATGTTTTTAGAAATACTACATTTGACTTCATAGCATTGCTATTAGGATTAGAGAGATAACATATAGAATATATACAACTTTTGAGAAATGTTAGCTGCTCCTTGTTTTTAAGAAGAAAATCTGCCTGGCATATGGGATGCTGTTTCTTATGAGATGGTCAGGTCCCTGCACTATATCATTCTTTGGCATACCCAGGGGGCATTTATTCATTTGCTTTAAAAACTATTTGGGAGATTTGACTTGATTCTCTGAGAGACTGTGAGAAATAACCACACTGGCCAATTGTAGCACATCCTTGTAAACTTCCTATTAGTAAATAGTTTTGGAGTCAGATGTACAGGTGATAAATTAGGTCATTAAACTGTACAATGATGAGGTGACTTCTAGAAGTCCCTGCTATTTGTTCTGACCACCCTTGGTGGTGATGGAATATGTTTTATGTCTCTAACTTCCAGCCCTATTCTAATCAAATGTACTTCAGACCTGTCCCTGCTATAGTGTCCTAGTTTGCTTCCAATTGCTGTGATAAACACCATGACTGAAAGCAACTTGGGGAAGAAAGGGTTTATTTTGTGTTAATGCTTAAGGTTGGTCATGAAGGAATGTCAGGGCAGGAATGTGGAGGAATGCTGCTTATTGGCTTTTGCCTCGTGGCTCATCTAGCTTTCTTTTTACTACAATCCAAGACCACCCGCACAGGGATGGCACTGCCTGCTGTGGGCTTGGCCTACCACATCATTTATGAATCAAGTATATGCCCCTACAGGCAATCTGATGCAGGCATTTTCTCAATTGAGGTTTCCTCTTCCCAGGTAACCTTAGCTTGTATCAAGTTGACAAAACACTAACAGCACAGTAACACTAGTCAAAATATACTTGAAAATATCTCCATCTTTGTGTATGGAAATGCTGTCTTAAAGAGTTATGGAAAACTAGTCTGGCAAAATCACTCAGCCAGACAAAGCTCTTGTAGCACAAGTCTATGACTTGAGTTCAGCAGAGGGCCCCTCTTTGCAGATGACTCTAGCTTGTGTTTAGTTGACCAACAACTAATCAGCTCATCTGAGAATGCCAAGGGAATAAATTCAACCTTCTCAAACAGGGTCTTATCACTGCCAGGGCCATTCTTGAGTACAAACTACCTAGTCTCATCAGCTACTGTTTTAATCTGTTAACTGGCTAGGGACAGGAGCTCCCTTAAAATTACGGTAGTTTCTATTACAACTACAATTCTTACTGAGTCCTTGCAAATAGTGCCATGACTTTGGGCAAGTTCATTAAACTCCTTTTCCTTCTGTTTCTTATTTGAATAAAGGGAATTAACTGTGGGCCTACATTCCCTTGGGTACTGGGAGGATTCACTGGAAGGGAAAAATACACAAAGCATTTAGCATAGTACCAGCTATGTCCCAAATGCTCAACAGATATTAATCACTGTCAATATTTCCATTCCCAGTTTCCTTATGGTTCTAGTATGATGGTCAGTCCCATTTTCTAGAGAAAGCAGTTGAGACAGAGTGATCACTTGACACAGAAGGAGAGAAATCATAGCTTTTTACATTGAACTCGCCATTAATAACTAATGATTAAAATGTGCAGAGTTATTTAGGTTGAAACCCTGGTAAGTCCATGTTCTCTCCCTCTTTCTTCTCCCCTGCCCCTTCACCTACTCCTTCCTTCCTTCCTCTTTCAGCTCCTCCCCCTCCTAATATCTATTTGCCAAAGCTTCAAAAGAATCCTCATGGCTCCACATTGGTATGTCAAAGCTTACTAGCACAGGCAGTGATTTTCTAGCAGAGCCTGCTCTCCTTTCCTGGCTGTCCTCATCACTGGTCTAGGGAGGGATGTTGAAAGCATCTGCCTGTCCATCTTCTTCTTCCCCCCTTTCCCCACTGTCTCCCTGATTACATGACCCATCTTTCCTTGGCATCATAGGTGACTCCAAACTCATGTACAGAGAAAACAATGGCACAGGGATGTTCTGAAAAGCTTTGGGTAAGAGAATGTGGCTTGTTCCAGCTTCCAGCTTTGCTCAGGTGAGAAGAGGCACCCTGTACACTGTCTATTATGTACACGGGTACAATAATTGTCACCCCAGTGATAGAAGAAAATTAATTTGAAGAGGACCATGTACCTGCTAGTGTGAAAACAATGAAGCAAAGATAGAAGGGAATGGACAGGATGGACACACGACATTTAATCCTCACAGTGGGTACAATAATAACCATCCCATTTTAGAGACAGGAAACCAAGGCAGAGTATCATCAGAACCCATTACCGTAAACCTCTTCACCTACTAAACACACCCAGAGCCACAGCACACTGCTCAGCTTGCTGCTTTCTCTCTTACTTTCCAGTTTGGTAGCTAACTAAAAAGCATCTGGGACCCCATTAGCGCCCTCATAGGCCTTCAGAAACACGAGCAGGATTCCCGAAGGGGCACTTCAGAGTCTGTCCAGAAAAGCACCCAGTCTGAGAGCTGGCAGCATACCCGGCTTTGATTACTTGAGTCTACAAAGGAACACTGACTTGGTAGAACAGCCCATCCGAAAATTCCTCTGCTTGATTTTTCTGGAATCAAATTAGGCTGGTGAATAGGCCAGTGGCGTTTTCATCAATTTCTCAGCCTTCCCTTGGAACTGAGCCTGATTTCCTTGGCCTCCTGCAATGCTGCCTGCTGTTTACTGAGCAAACTGGCTCCCAGAACCAAGCCCTGCTTCACTAATGTGGCAAGGCAACGTGGCAGAGGGAAGATTACAGGTATTTCGGGCCATTTAGGATCATTTAGAATCGAGCTGTTTTCTGAGCAGGCAATTAATCCAGTTGCATTAAAGGAAGCTGCTGGGTTCCTGCACCTCTCCCTGAGTTAAGAGGGGGATTTGGAGCACTGTTAACTGACTTGCAGACTGACTCTGGAGCTCAGTGGGGTATCTTCCTTGGGAAAAGGACCATTCTGCTGTACACCCTAGATCTGCTTGGGGAAGAAGGTATTGTATAAACTGAGAAAGAACTGATGGCATGACTGCTTAATGGTATTCGAAGGTTTCATTATATATGTGAGAGAGAGAACAGCCAGGGGCATCTGGAAGAATGGAAAGTAGAGAGAGAAAGAAGTAGACTGAACAAGGACAGGAGACTGGGCATAACCAGGGCTGTGCACCAGAGAGGAGAGAATAGCAGGGGATAGGGAATAGAGAGTGCCTAGTGAGGATAGACAGAACATAGAGATAGCATTGTAAGAACAGCAAGAGCCTAGAATAGTGAGAATAGGAAGGTTATAATAAGGGTGAGTAGCTGGGGCAGGGAGGGCCAGGAGACTGGAGTGGAGGCTTTGAAATGTGTAACAAGTACTTGTGAGTAGGGACTAAGGGAATCTGGAGGCCAGCATGGGCCTTGATTATACTGATAGGTGCCACAGGTATATGGAGAGTCTTATGTCCCTTCTTGCAGCAGCAAGGGAAATGACTCATTTTTGTAGAGAGGAACCAGTTTCACAAGTTCCTGAGGAAGGCTGTCTAAATATCAGAAATCCTGCTATGGTCCATGTTTAGCTCATTTCTGGGTATTTGGACTGCCTTTGAAAGGTTTGAGCATTTATTGGGAGCCCATCACTTTCTAAGAATAAGAACCTGATAGACTCTTAGAAGTTTGGAGGAATGCTGTCAGGTCAGGGAGATGGGTGATTTCATGTTCCCACCATGCCAGAAACAAGATAACCATGCTGTGAACATATTATGTCTTTCTAAAACATATGACAATCACAAGGTATTGTGATTTCAAAGGCAACAGTTTACCCAAGATTCCTACTTTCCTTTGTAACTCAGCCAACAGGAACCCAGGTCCTAGTACACAAAATTATTAAAATTAACCTTTATTTTACATTTGCAAAATGATCCCAAATCTGTGAGAACTAAACAGGAGAGGCACACATCATGCAGTAAATCTATCATTTGTCTGACTATCTTTCTGTCTATTATAGAATAGATACAAAAGCTTTAAGAGGCTATACCAAAGTCCTAAGAGGTTTCAGAGTGGGGGGGGGGGCAGACATGGAGTCTGTATTGGTAAGATGAAGAACCCAACTCATATGTAAGATAGGAGCTGCTGCTCTTATGTCAGATGACTGTGGAGACAGAGTTGAAGGTGAGGATCCAGGGTTGAGTCTAGCCAAGATCAGGACAGGTGCAGAGATGGAAAATGGAGGTGAACTAATGGACAGCAGGAAGATGAGGACAGTTGAGTAGGCAGTGTCAGTAGCAGGGACGTAGCCAAGCTGAAGCCCCTGGGACAGTCTGGTGTTCTTTGCCCGTTGGCACACACCATGTGTCAGGTGACAGATCATTATGGGAGCTGTTGCCATCACAGTCATGGGTGTCTGCTTCTGGATGGGGTCCAAGAGGCCAAGACTCTTTCTTCTGTCTAGTGTGTCTGGTAAGTTTTGGTTTCTCTGGTATGATTTTAATATTCTCCTTGGCTCTGCAGTCTTGATTCACCCTGACACGGTTATAGAGTGACTCCCTTTCTAGTCCCAGGAATAAGTAATCTAAAGTCTGTGCTGCATAGGTAGTTCTGGAAATGTTGTTATAGGTCAACCCAGGCACACAGGCGCCCTCCATCCTCAAAATGGAGCCATGGGCTGCCTGTAAAACAGCCTTTCACATCAAGGCTTAGTCTGGGGAAACAATTGAAAACAAAACAAAACACTTGTCTACACAATATGGAATAACTAACTTAGGGCCACTCATAGCCTGATCCTGATCCAAACAGTTAGTATGAAAAATAAATACACTGCCTTGAGGAATTCTCATTCAATTAATGTGGATCTGAACACAGTGCATGGGGTCCCTAAAGGGCCTCTGGAATTTTGCCATCTTTGAAGTCCTACTATAGACTGAAAATTTGCACCTCCATTTATTTTATCCTCATAAGCATTTGCATGAGTAGGAACTATAGAAATGGAGGTTAAGGCTTGAAGAAATTAATGAATTTATACTTAAACACAAGAATCTATGTCATCTAGCTTGCAACTACACTATCAACATCCTCCAAAGATTAGGGGACTTTATTTTTCATGAGCAGGTAAGACAAGTGGCCATCCTATTTAGCAATATCTCTTTCTTATAGTCTTGTCTTTTCCCTTACCAAGATAGATACATTGCTTGTCACCCTGCAGCGAGAACCTGTGTATCCCATTGGGATTTTATGAGGAGAAGCATCCCTTCCTACTCATTATAGTTGATCCAAAGGATAGTACATGCTGGGCTGAGTCTCTTACTTTTCTGTCTCCCTTTCCTTAGAAAGGACTGGTTTCCATGAGGGCTGTGGCTGAACTGAAGGTCTATGGAAAACATCAGACTGTATGCAACATAAATACTGTCTCCCTAGAGGGAGCATGCAGATCTCTGCCCACCCCCGATCCTGGGAGTCCTTGCTTTTGTACATGGTCTTCCCTTCAGCATTTACCCATAGTCTAGAATCCACTGAGAGAAACATACTTTCATGGTTGCATATATTCTAAGATAAATCCTCTGTGACGGAAGCCAAAGGAGCTGGCAGCCAGGAGGCACCAGTTTATATTTGCTGAAGAAATATTAACGAGAATTCCCTTAATGTCCTTCCCAGTGAAGTCAGGCACATTTTCTATGCTCAAGTAAAAGTGATAATCAATAAGAAGGCTAATCATCAATTTATAGGGGCTGCCTTTCTTCCTCAATGTCTTGTATGCTATTCTGTCTATTCACAACCCTTTGGATCACACTTTGTCCACAACACAAGTAAATTTTTGATTTTACATAAAATATGTAAATATTTTATGAATATAGAAGGAAATACACATATTGAAAATTTTAACATTTCATGTCATCATATTGTATAAAAAGCATAAATACAAAACTCCCCTGGAGAAGACCTTAGGTAGCAGTCCAGTTTATGTTAATGCCGCTTTTACTTTTAGATTTTAAGTTACTGACTTTTCTAATTAAAAAAAAAAGATACTCCCTATAAGGAGGGTCAAATCTTCCTGCCACTAGTAGCTGGCAACTAGAGCCATACTTGTCACTAGTCTTGGAGATGGACTCTTTATCTTCTCTGTGATAAAGAGAAGATAAATGTCCATATTGGATTTAATGTTCATATTGGATTTAATCCATGGGTCTCTGTGCTAAGAATTGTGTTAAAATGAAAACTTTAGGAATCATTGGCATCCAGTTTATACCAGTTCTTATTTCAAAAAACAGCACATTCTAGGTTACACCCGAGTCTCATCAGATCAGAAGCAGGGGCTCCATGCACAGTTACTCCTAACACAGACTGACTCTAGAGCCTTGCTCTCAGTTCTCCTTCCAATGGCTAAGTCTGAGAGCTTCCAGTGACAAGGTATGATTGGATAATCCCATGGATCAGGAAGACTTTTGGACTGCCAAGAAAAGTACTTGCATTTTCATGTACATAAATGAGAACACAAGAGAACATTTAGGAGTTTAAATTTCCCTTTTCCATGATTGACCTGGTAAATTCTTTGTTCCTAACTGGATCCCAGAAACTTCCTCCCTTTCAAAGCCTTTAGGTAAATCTCCAGGCTAAGCTAATAGCATGGCAGTTTATAAATCCTTCAATCCTGAATAGATTATTTAGCAATGATCTATGTCTGCCGCCTCCCTCTAGGGTCCACACCCTCTATGCTTAGGAAGCATCATGTACAGTACATGACATGCAGCAGGAAAACTGAATAATGAATGGTAAATGATCCAGAAAGGACTCCTAGGAATATTTGACTTGTCCCTGTATTTGTGAAGGAAAAGATCATTGGAATGTAAGGTGTCCCTCTAAAGATTTCTCCTTTCATTGTTTCATCTACCTCAAAGGGTTTGTGATCAGTGCTTTGTCAGCCCATGAACAAGCCCTTTCTTGTTATAAATTAGATGAAATCATAGCTATGCACTGCGTAGTAGTGTTTCTTTCAATAATGCATTGCAGGTATGATGCATGCCCCATAAGCTTATCGCACCTTGTAACATGGTGGCCATCTCCATTTCTATAAGCATGTCTTGTGACATCAGCACAACAGCAAAGCCATCCAATGATCTGTTCCTCATAATGTATTCTTATCTCATGACTATGATGACCAGGTGCAAGCAGCATCCACAGCTTTCTGAACACATCAAGTTTCAACTCAACTCAGGCAATCTAATAGGTTTCATGGATGAAGAATATTTTTAGGATATTTGTTTTGTAGCCTATACCAGGTAAAGAAAGGGGGAGGGGACGCCTGGGGAGAATGCTCAACTGGTGAAACATGGCCTCAGTTTCCTTGCTTTTAAGATGGATGTCTAGCATTGTATAAAGCCCTTGATTGTTCCTCCGTAAAGGTGTGTGGGATGTAATTTATGAAGTTAAAAACAGAAGAAAACTATCAAAAGAATGTGGGGTGTATCACCCACACTTCAGGGCATGCCTGTTGCTGAGGGGTAGCTGGACAACACAAAACAGGCAGTGTGTGTGTGAGTGTGTGTGCGTGTGTGTGTGTGTGTGTGTGTGTGTGTGTGTGTGTGTGTGTGTGTACACAGTTTTCTAAGAGTGAGAAAGAGCATGTTAGGTAGATGGGGGCAAGAAAGGAGCTGGGAGGAGGTGTGAGAGGTGAAATATTATGATACAAATGTTTTATATGAAAAAAATTGAATATATTCTTAAAAAGATGTTGCATAAAGGTTTTCTTTTCTATTTGACCAAAGTAAGACAATGTATCTGGAGAATGGGGTATTGATAATAGAAAGAAGTTCATTTAGAATTTAAAAAAAAAAGAAACAGGTCAGTTCTGCTTTTCATAGATAGTCATAGATTTTTCTAAGATTTTTTTCCTATAAGAGCTTGGCATGGCAGGGTTCATAAAAGGACTCCAAAAGACAGTTATGGCATGACAAACCGATGACTGACAGAACCATAAATGGGCAGTTGCAAAGTTTATGGAGGAAAAAAAAAATCAGGTCACAAAGGCTGACAGGTGAGATGCACTTTCCAAAAGCATGAACTCAGCTGCCTAGTCGAGGAGAGAGAAGAGAGAGGGGGGGAGGAGGGAGGAAAGGAGGGAGGGAGGGAAGGAGGATAGGAGGGAGGGAGGGAGGGAGGGAGGGAGGAGGGAGGGGGAGGGAGGGAGGAGGGAGACTCTTCCAGAAAACTCTAGTTCTGGAATGTTGAGGTATGGATAGGTAAGCCATACTGCAGGTCTATCTTTGTGTTTACGTATTAATTTTAAACTCTAGGCCAATGAGGAAGTGCATACAGAAGTGCTCTGAAGGATTTCCAGTTTACACTGGTTTGTAATAGAAATGGTCCATAGTATTGGTCCTTCTGAGGATAAAACGGTATTACCTAAGACATACAAATGATCTGACTGAGCTCAAAGTCAGGCTAGGGAATTTGGAATAGTAAGGGATGTGAAAAACTTAATGGCTTTGGATAGTTGACATTTAGAGCTGTTGTATTTAGTACAGAAGCATCTAACCATTCATTTATACATTTATGTCAATATGTAGTGCCCAATACCCACTGCATGCCAGGTACTGTAAGTTGTTGAACTTAAGTCAAGGCAAGATCCTCAGATGCTTGAACATGCTGTCCAAGTTAGAGCAATCTGTGCTGAGTTCTAAAGGGTGGGTAAGAAAGATAAATAACAAACAAGCAGTAAAACGCAAAATTGTAAGCTAGAGAGATGGCTAAGTAGTCACCAGCACTTGCTGGTCTTGAGGACCCAGGTTCAGTAACTGGCACACACATGGAAGCTCACAGATCTCTGTTTCTCCAGTTTTGGGTGATGCATTGCCCTCTTCTGGCTTCTGTAAACACTGGGCCTGCAAATAGTGCACAGATGTTCATGCAGGCAAACACTGACATATATGAATAAGTAATATATGAATCTTTTAAAAAGTGAAAATGTGATATAAAGTCATTCTTAGCAAAAGAAATGAAATATACAAAGATCCAAGAGCTGGCAGAAACATGATATATTCCAGTAATAATGAGCACAGCAGTTGGAGAGTAGTTTGCAATCAGAGGTCCAGCAGGAGCCAGCTCATGGGCCTCTTAGACCATGTGGAAGATTTTGCTCCTCACCTATGAATGATGGAAAACATTCGAAGATTTTAGGCAAGAGAGACACAGAGCTTTGCATTTTAAAATATTCTATGTTCTATCAGCTAAAACTTGGAATTCATTTTCCCATAGAAATAACTTAATAAATGGTAGCTCTGGGAAGCCAGAATAATGCTATTAGTACAATGTATCCAGCTAAACAGCCCACTGAAAAGCTTGGCTTTGTTGCCAACCACCATTTATAACTTAGTTTCTATAAGAAAATGCATTCCAAATTCCAGACAACCTAATTACAAATGACATTTTGGGGGACAGCCTACAATCTACTTAGACTTGTGAAAAGACTCCAACATTTTTTCATATCGAAGGTTGTTAAGAAAGGTGAGTAACAGACTTCTAATTTTGAGATGCAGGAGGAACAAGCCGTATGCCCCCTTCTGCTCTCTGAAATTACCCCTCTGTAAAAAGAAGAAAGACCAGAAGAAAAGAAAATGCAAGTGCTAAGGTAAAAGTAAAAAGAATGTATTGTGCTGGACGATAGCTATGAGCAAGGGCTACAGTGTGACCATTAAGAGCATAGTTGGGAGCTGAAAGAAGACAGCTATGGCCCTAGACTAGACCCTAACAAAGTCAGCAGGACAGATCACAAGATTGGTATTTTACCCTAAGAAGCCAAGACCTTTGAGGTCGGTATCAGAGACCACATAGGGATGGAGCAACACTTTCATACAATTTGGCATAACAGAGAATTAAGGGGTTGACTGAATAAAGAGCTAAGAGCCAGCCTGTAACTGGCTTCAAGGTAGAAGCAATGGAATTTTATGGCATTGATCTATGCTGGATAAAATAACTAATGCATATACCCTGTACTTTGTACCATAAGGGATTTTGCTATGAAGGGGGAGAACTTTTACAAGCATAGAATACATCCCTGCTGAACTTCTGATAAAACCATCTGCAGTTAATACAAGCAGAACTCTACTCGATGATTGGTAATAATAATTATAATCAAAGAGACCAATGCAGGTTCTACACAAGGATGATACAATACAATGGAGGGAAAATGGATGGAAGACAAAAGCTGACTTGGATATATTGCTGCTGATAGATGAAAGCTGGATCCAAATATATCCCTATTACCTAAGCAATTACCTTTTTCCCAAAAGACCCCAAACAAACAAAAACAACAAAACATGATGAAGATTCAGCAGCAATAAAACAGACTTGGCTTGTTCAGAGTTGGGAAAAGTGTAAGAACTTGAAGCATCAGGTCGGGCAGATGAGTCACTGGGAACATCACAAAGAGAACTGGGGATACCTCACATCCCAAAATCTTCAGTAACAGTGAAGAAAGGAAACATAGATTAAAGCATTGAAAAAATTTCAGAAGAAAATGATAGATGTGGAAGACAAAGGAGATTTAGAATGGCCATAATTATGTTCCCCCAGGAAGAAAAATAACCTGAAAAAAGCAATGTAATATTCATGTAAAAAGTGCACTACTGAGTGGAATAGTCCAGAAATACAGTCCCCATTAATAAACTTGATTAAATTATTAGAAAACAAACTTCAAATAACAGTAGATAAATGGATTCAACATTCTGTGCCCAGCCTTTTTACTGTAACTTCACAATTCAAAAAAGCACACAAGTGTGGGAATTATAATTGCAGAATTAGAAAAGTGGAAATTGCCCAATTTATTTCTACTATGACCAACACTGAAAAGCATGTATTCTTAAAACAAAACCAAAACAAAAAAGCACTGAAACAATTACCCAACCTCACAAATGATAGAAAATGGCAAGTATGCTTTTCAGTGAATGATTATGCCTGGATAATAAAGGGTGATATTCACAGAAAAAAATAAAAGGGAGCTGAGAGTTGAGTGTTAAGTGAACAGAAAGAAAGGGCCTGAGTTTCAGTATCAGGGGATTTAAGATGAAGGTCTCACCATCAATGAAACATATACACTTTAAATGAAGTAGTCTCAGTGAATTACCAAATATGAAATTATACCTTATATATTTTGAAAAGAAGAAAGATGAAATGGTGAATCAGACAAATACCTAAAGTGAACAAGGCATTTAAAAAAAAAGAATCACATATAATAGCTAAGATATTATAAACTTAGTGGACATGAAAATGAAAGGAACAAGATACATACAAGAAGCCTATTAATAACTGGTGAAGTGAAATTTAAAACTCATTTAAAATCCCTCACTTTTACCTTTAGTGACATGTATATGTGTATCTGTGTGTGGTCTGTGCACTTGAGTGCAGATACCTGTGAAGTCCCAACGAGGACATCAGGTACTCTGGAACTGGAGCTACAAGGGTTTGTGAGCTGTCTGACATGGGAAGGACTCAGGCATGCTGGTCTGCTACTTAGGCATTATGCTGGTCTGCTCCTGTCACTGGGCAGAATGCACTTAGGCAGTTCCCTGGTCAGTCCAGGTGCAAAGAACCCCTTTTTAAAAAGACCATCCATGTATGCTCTCTGCTCTCTCTTTTCCACCCTCTCTTTCCTGATCTTTTTTCCTCTTTCTTTTCTACTGTTCCCCCAGGGCAGACAGGACTTTTCCCCATCTCCCTCTTGTCTTCTTATCCCCTCTCTGTCTTTGTGTTTCTTTACCTCTTTTCTCCCCACCTTCAACTTCCCTGTCTAATAAAACTTCTCACTAAGCTCTGTGTACCTGGCATGATTGTCCCTCTGTCTCAGTCACCCTTGCCTGCCATGGAATCCACCAAGGCCCCCCACAGGCATTATTCCTAACAATTGGTGCCTGGAACCACACTCAGACCCTCTGCAAGAACCACTGAGCCATCACCTCATCCCCATAAAGTAGAATTGAATAAGCTACAGAATATACTTAGGGAGACTAAAATTGAAAGTATAAAAAGGGAGTATAAAGACAGAGCAGTATTGAAAAAGATACAGCTAAGGACTTTCTAGAACTGAGTAAGACAATATTTCTCAATTCAAGAAGGCCAGTTAATTTTAAGTAGGATGAATTAAAAATACTGAAAAGACACCTACACTTATTATAGAAAATTTCAAAGCATCCCAAAGAATCTTTGAAAAAAATGGAAAAATATACAGCTCACTTTGCCATGGAATCACCAATTCAAATCAGAATCAGTTTCAGCAACGAATGCTGGAAAACAGCAAACAAGCCACAGAATGAACATGAACAGGCAAAACAGCAAACCTTTGCTTGGATACACAGTTGAGCATATGAATAAGAGGAAGCAGTCTGAATAATGAAAACACAAGAACTGACTTCTAAGAACCCATCACTCTTAACAGATTCAAAGGATGACTGAATCTACCTGATGTCTACCACAGAAGACAGGCATAAGGGCAGGAAATAATGGTGAATCAAGCAGCTCTGACATGTGAATTACAATCAACCATGAGAAAAATATTATAATGTGTACTTGGGTATGTTTATGTACTGAAAAAAGAAGGAAATTACTGGTCAATAACATGCACAAAAGGTGGGAGAGAGTTCATTGAATTTAAAGTGTCCTAAGATCCATGAATTTTTGGAATATATTGATACCATTTGGACTTTAAATGAAATGTAGACTCTGATGACCCCCTATGGAAGGCCTCACCCTCCCTGGGGAGCAGAGCAGAAAGGATATGTGATATGTAGATTTTTAGTTGGGGGAGGGTAGTAGAGGAGGAGGGGAGGGAGAGGGAACTTGGGTTGACATATAAAACAATCTTGTTTCTAATTCAAATAAAAAAAAAGAAATGTATGCAGTGCAATATTAAAGAGAGTCATTTAGATTCATTTCCCAAAGAAGAGAGAGGCGTGGATAAGAGGATTGGAAAAGTACATAGAAGTTGAAGAACAAGCAAAATAGAAACATGAAATGATGAAGTGATACCGACTATTTCAGTACCTGTATTGGGTATCTTCACCCTTCTCCAAAACTCAGCAATTAACAGAACTGTTGTATAAAATATGTTTTAGTAAATTTTTATTGTGAATAATGACATTAATGATTTAGTTTTTAATTTTCCAAAATCATCTCCTTCAAGCAAAACAAACAAATAACAAAAACAAAAACATAACTCAGAAGACACATCTTACTCAATTACAAGTTCTGAGAGGGAAGTATTAAACCATTGATAACTAGAAGGCCAACTCTGGGACATCCAAGCAAAAGTCTTGGGATTTAAAAGAAAACTATATTGTTTGTAGTTACAGATGAAAAGGACTAGATAATTTTCAAAAAGGAGGATCAACTTACTAAAAGACCTATGGGTCCAGAGCCTGCATGGCATCAGGCCTGTGCAGAGAGAACAACAAAGCAGCAAGGCATCCTGTGGACCTCTGAATAAGAATCAATGTGTCCCCATTGAAAGCACAAAAATCAAATTTGAAGCCAGTGTGGTGGTACATGTCTATAATGTCATCCCCTGGGAGGATGACACAGGAGAGTCATGAGTATCAGAAAAGTCTGGGCAGAATGAGGCAGGTCTCAAAAAATAGCAATAATAAAAGAAAAGAAGAGAAAGAAATAGCAATCAAGTTTGAAAATAAAGGCTACCACTGAGAGAGATGCTGTTCATCACAATAGTGAATGACACCAAAGGTTCAGCTGTAAAGCATGAGAAGTATGAAGCAATCTGGAACCTGCAGATTCTCAAAAGTAGTCTCCAATCAGGAATAAATACTAGAATTATAGTTTAAACTAAGCAGCAGGAAACAGCAACAATAAGAAATTGGAAGCATAGATAAAAAATGTGTGAGGAGAAAAAGTTGGAGATCAGAAAGGAAGTCAATGTATCTTTGTAGGCCATGCAGAAAGGAGAAAGGAGAATGCTGGGGAGTAATTAAATTTTAGAATATGTGTTCTTGGAAACAACCTACATGCTCCTCAACCAAAGAATAGATAAAGAAAATGTGGTAAATGCACAAAAAATGATGATATATTGAAATTGGCAGGCAAATGGATGGAATTATAAGAAACCATCGTGAGTGAGGTAACCCAGACACAGAAAGACAAACATGTATGTACTCATAAGTGGATATTAGACACAGAGCAAAGGATAACCAGCCCACAATCCACAAACCTGTAACATGAATAAGTAAAAGACCCAGAGACATATATTGGGGTTCAAGCTGAAGATTAGGGAAGCAAAGCAGCCAGCCACTAGCTCTCACCTCTATCTCAGACTGAAAGGACTGATCCACACAGTAGCTCTTTACCAAGCCTCTCCTCAGTGTGGCTGGAGATAGAATGCCTCATACTGACTACTGAAGACCCTGCTTCTATTTTTATACCCCTCTAGTGTTGGGATTAAAGGCATGTGATCTGTTACTCTTTTAGATTTATTCAATCTCTTCTATCCCTAGGTGTCCTTGAACTCAGAGAGATCCGTCTATCTCTTAATCCTGAGTCCTAGGATTAAAGGTGTGTGTCACCACTCTCTGGCCTCTATAGCTTGAGGATGACTTTGCTTTTCTGAATCTTCATGCAAGCTTTAATAAATCATAAATAGTATATAAGTACATCAACCCCAGAGAAGCTAGGAAACAGGGAAGACCTTAAGAGAGACATACATGGACCACCAGAGAAGAAAAAAGGGTCAAGATCTCCTGAGTAAATTGGAAGCATAGGGGGAGGGGGAGGGAGGAAGAAGAGAAAGGAGAGGAGAAGGGGAGTGGAGAGGAGAACATGAGGGATCAGGAAGGTTGAGTTGGGGGAAGGACAGAGAAGGAGAGCAAGGAAAGAGATACCTTGATAGAGGAAGCCATTATGGGGTTAATAAGAAACCTGGCACTAGGGAAATTCCCAGGAATCCACAAGGATGACCCCAACTAAGAATCTAAGCAATAGTGGAGAGGGTAACTTAAATGCCCTTATAATGAGATTGATGATTACGTTAAATGCCATCATAGAGCCTTCATCCAGTAGCTGATGAAAGCAGAAGCAGAGATTCACAACTAAAAACTTAGCCGAACTCCTAGAATCCAGTTGTAGAAAGGGAGGAGTGATGAGCAAAAGGGGTCAAGACCATGCTGGGGAAACCCACAGAAATAGCTGACTTGAGCAAGTGTGAGCTCACGGACTCCATGCTGACAGCTGGGGAACCTTTATAAGACTGAACTAGGTTCCCTGAATGTGGGTGTCCCTTGAGGGGCTTGGGCAGTCTATGGGGCCACTGACAGTGGAACCAGTATTTACCCTAGTGAATGAACTGGCTTTTTGGAGCTCATTTCATTTGGAGAGACACCTTACTTAGCCTAGATACAGGGCTGGAGGGTCTCAGTCCTACCCCAAATGATGAGATAGACTTTGATGATTCCCCATGGGAGGCCTCACCCTCTCTGAGGAGTGGATGGAGAGCAGGATGGGGAGATGGTGGAGGAAGTGAGGGGACTGGAGGGAGAAGAAGCTAGGATTGGTATGTAAAATAAGATTGATTTTAATTTAAATAAAAAACTCAAAAAAGAAAAAAATGTATTTCATATAAAAAGGAATATAAAATGACTGAAATCAGAAGTGAGTATCAAGAGAAAGAAAGAAAATAACATCAGATAGTGAAAGCATGCCAGATGAAAATGGTAATGTCCTGTTTCAAAAACTGTTAAAGACATCAGGAAATGAGACATGGGAGGAAAAAAAGACAGAATCAGAGAATTTGGGGTTGAAGCCAAAGGACTTGGAAAATAACTATAAATTTAAGCAAACATTTCTCAGAAATGAAGAATAAGCTGGAAGTAACACAAGAGTAAATGAACACAAAGGATGGTGGCTGTAGAAAAGCAGGGAAAGAGGGGATTACCATAAAAGGAGCAAAACTTAAGTCAGAAGATGATGAGAAAGTTGGAAAGCAAGCTAAGAAGACCATAGCTAAACCAGCATGTCCACGGAAGAAACTCAAAGCAAAGGCAGAGATGTTACAGTATCCAGCTAGGTGAAGAGACAGCACTATGGGTAGAGTGCTTGCTGTGTAAATATGAGGACTTAAGTTCTATCTGTGACACCCATTTAAAAAGCCAGATATGACAATACTTGATTATAATCCCTTCAATTGAAAGGGAAGAATCCTGGGGGCTTCCAGGCTTGCAAGTCTAGACAATCAATAAGCTACTGTTTCAGTGAGAGACCCTGTACCAAAAACTAAGGTGTAGAGTGATAAAGAAAGACTCCTACTTCACATAGACCTCTAGACACACCCACATGGATGTGCACCCATGCAGACACCCCTCTACCACCCCACACACAAACAATTCAAGAAAACTTTCGTGAAAAAACATTAATTAAAATGATAAAATGAGAAGGTACTGCAGATTGTAAGGGGAAGAGAGAAGTCTAAAAGCGGTTAGCAGAGGGTAAGAAATAAAAATACCTAATATTTTCTCATACGAAAATTTAAAAATATAGAGTTAACAATATATTTGCACTAAACACATACATGCACACATACACACATGTACTTGCACAAGTATGTGCTCTCTCTCTCTCTCTCTCTCTCTCTCTCTCTCTCTCTCTCTCTCTCTCACACACACACACACACACACACACACACACACACACACACAGGCAAGTAAGAAAAGGGACTATTTGGGAAGAGGAAGATCCAAGCAGGGTTTGAAAACAGTTCGTAATGAAACACATTATGTTGTATGTCAAGTAAAACTAAACGTTAAAACAAAGTATGGACAAGGACACATGCATATCTGAGAACATTTATCTAAAACAACCAATACTAGGGCATATTTTAGCATCATTTTTGGAACTTCTGATAAAATTATTCTTTCATATTTACAGGAAAAATGCCTTAGTCATATATAAAAGAAAAATGAGATTATTATCAAGCTTTGACTTGATAAGACGGAAGAAAGCAGAGTAATATATTGATAAAACTCAAAGATAATATGATCTAACCTTTTGCACATAAGAAAAGTAATTTTTATGCATACACTTGCAAGAAAATTGACCTTCACATGCAAAAATATTAAAGATTGTTCTCATGGATTCTTGAAGAATCTACTCAACAATGAGCTGAAGTCAACCAACATGATTAGAGAGAGTCCAACACAGTGCCAGTGAAGACACTGTTAGATGGCTCTAATCCTCTGACAAAATAGATTCACTACAATTATTAGGAAGAATGTGACAAAATGTATTGTTTTAATAATGAGGTTAGTATAGCCGATAGTATTGTAACTGACATTAGAAGATGGGTATATGAAAATGGAGGGACATGTGATATTCTGTTTTATTCTTGCCTTTTCCTTATGTTGTGTGAGATTAGCACTGTGGAGCTATGCACAAACATCTACTCACCCAAGAATCCACAAATTTGAGTTTGGTGAACTATGGGGAGCAGATGTATTCCTGAGTATGTGTGATTGACATGAGCACAGCCATTTCAAGGGCCCTAATGCCTCAGACTCATGGAAATGACAAAGCCATCCTCTGTCCAAGTATGAGTATTGAAAAAATGATTGGCTTTTTATCTAAAACCATTTTGTACAGAAACTGTCAACTGCAGTTTTCTCCTCTTAGATGAATGTGATTTGAGATTGCTCCCCTACAGAGAACTTCCATGCAGACTAGCTAACCAACCTCATCTCATTCATATTGTATATAATAAATGCACCGAGTTCCCTAGTTGCTGCTGGGGTATCTCCATCAAAGCACGTGGCTCACCTAATCCTAGCTTTTTGGTATGTGTGTTTGTTGTTTCTTCATTCCCCTATTGCCCCAGTCAAGTCAATCCCAAAGCTGTGTAGATTGTGGCAATGAAGCAGTTTGTTTATTGGGGTTACTTAGAGAAATATGGGTGACCCAAAGGCAGCTGTTTCCCTGAAAAGCCCAATCTGATCTGGGTGAGGTCTCTCCAAGAATGCAACATTGGAGCTCTCTACAAGACATGCATGCCACTCGGCTACTTAGAATCTCCTCCAGGTAACTTGGATGCTCGGTCTCCTCTATGAGCAGTTGTTTACTGCTTGCATTATTTGGGGGGAGTGGTCTTGTGAATCTTTCTAATATCAAGAATTTCTGAGACTTGTAAGTTGTGTACCTTTGAGCATCACGCAATTTACTCCTTCCTTCATGAAGGAAGGAGGAAATTGCTATACTACACTTGAGAACCAAGATTCTTGCTGAAAAAGAAAAAAGGAATAAAGAGGTATGAGACAACATCAATCTCCTATCGTTGAATCAGAATTGTACTATGAATTCAGGAGATATTTTACTCTGTATATGTCTGTGAAATGTATGCACATACACCTGCATGTGTGTAGAGGCCAGAAGACAATTTTAGGTATTACTCCTCACTTTTTGTCTAACTTTTCAGGTTTGTGTTTATTTGTTTGAGACAGGTCTCTCACTGTCCTAGAACTCACCAAGTACAGTAGGCTGGCTGGCAGATGAGCCTTAGGGATTCTCCTACTTTTGCCTTTTCAGCACTGAAATTCCAAGTGGGAATCACCACACTTAGCATTTCTCATTCATGGATTCTGTTGACTGAACACAAGTCTTCATGATTTCAAGACAAGCACTTTGCTGACCAAATTATCTCCCTAGCCAAAGAGATATTTGTCATAAATTAATATGAATTTTCCCAGAATTAGCATGGAAATAAAATATGTTTTGGATTTGAATGAGAGGAATCAGAATAGATGCATGCATGGATAGATAGATGAGACAGACAAAAAGACAGATGGACAGATAGATGATCAAATTAATGTACATTTATAACTTTTGGAGCTCTGACTAATAAGAGGTCCTAGTATGGCAGCTGAGTCAAAATGAACATACATAGCTTCCCAATCTTATTTTCCAAAGATTAATTTAATTTTTTAAAAAATTATGAGTGTATGTCTGTGTGGAAGTGCATGCCAGAAGAGAGCATCAGAGCCCCTAAAGCCAGAGTTACAAGTGGTTTCAAGCAGCCTAAATTGGATGTTGGGAACTTGGTTTCTCTGTAAAGCAGTACATATTCTTAACCACTGAGCTATCTCTCCAGCCCTAAGATCTTGATTTCTAAATGATAGTCTCTCATAGAAAGAATGAACACTTCCTACAAAAGTATTTGATCTCAAGGCAGTGGAAAATAAATGCAAAATGAAACCATAACAAGTGTATAGACTCAATGATATTTTTAGATACAAAGAAATGCAGGGGGATAGAGATGAACCAGTCCGGAAGAGGAAGAAAGCATTATCTTTAAAAGCATACATACAAACAACAACAGAAGCAACTGTACTTTGGCATTCTGGAATGTGCATTCTGAAGATAAAACTATAAATAAAAGCCAGAGGTGTTTTTCATAAAAGGCAGGATTGTGATTACATTGAAAAGAATGAAGGACTATGATTACCATGCTTCCAGAGACTCCAGCAAGTTTTATTTGTTGTCTTGAGTGTCAATATGCTTTACAGGCATTTCCTAAGCTCTCTATTTTTTCTATTTCATTGTCTTTATTTGTCCCATATTTTACAATAAATGTACTTGTTTGCTTACACCACATACTTTTAAATAGAGGCATTCCAGACATAAGGATATAAAAGGGCTAAAAGAGAAGAAATGAGAATACAATACATATTTTATGTATAGAATAGAATACTATGAGCACAAACTGCTCCCAAAGTGAGCTGGTGTAGTTAAGATAATATGAGACACAAAGATGGTATGGTAAAATAGTTATAAAGGAAAAACCTGGCACCACATTATGATAAAAGGATAATTCCACTAAGAAGATATAATTCTAAACTTGTGTGTACTGCATAGCACAGGTTAGAACATGTAAGACAAAATCTGACTATACTAGAAATGAAAATTCTAAATGACATCATATTTAAAGGTGTCATTTATCTTAGTCATTGTCAAACAGATCATATTAACTATTAATGAAGTTATGAAAGTTTCAAATAACAAAATTCATAAGGTCTAACAGGACAATAAGAATATACTACTTACTTAGATATTGTAACATATAGTCTTTTTAATCACATATAGAAAACACGTAAAATTATTAAAATATTGAATCAATTAATTTCATGCATGAATGAATATAACAATATTTATTTCTTTATCATCTGTAGTTACCAGACAGAAAATAGAAAAAAATTAAAAGAAAAATAACTCTATACAAGTTTTTAAGTTTGATATAAGCTTTATTCATAGACTCAAATTGAAATTATAATAAAATATTATTCTCTACTGTATTTAAATCTACTGTAATAATTTAGGGACAATTTAATTTTTCTGTCAAGAGGATTTTATGTAGAAACTCTTGGGTAAATAGTCATTGAAACTTTATACATAAAAGCTCCAAATTGTGAATAACTGGTGTCTCCAGTAAGTGAATGGCTAGATGAATTATGTTACTATATATTATTTAGTGCTACTCAACAGTAACTGGAATACATACAATAACTTGGGTAAATCTCCGGAATATAAAGCTGAGAAAAAAAGATAGTTACTGCTAAAATGTTATATACTGTAGGATTCCATTTATACATGTCTTAGTTTGGGTTTCTGTTGCTGTAAAGAGACACCATGACCATGGCAACTCTTATAAAGGAAAACATTTAATTCAGATGGTAGGACAGAGTTCAGAGATTCAGTTTGTTATCATGGTGATGGAGAACTTGGCAGTATGCAGGCAGACATAGTGCTGGCTAAATCTTGATAAGAAGGCAACAGGAAGTGGACTGAGGGTCTTACTGAGAAAATATTGAGCAAAAGAGACACCAAAGCCCACCCTCACGATGGCACACTCCTTCCAAGAGAGCCACAGCTTCTCCAATAAGGCCACTCATCCTAATAATGCCACTCTCTTTGGGGGCCATTTCTTTCAAGCCACCACAATACAGTCTTGAAATGTTGGTTTGTTTGTTTTGGTGGAAAACAAATTAGTAGCTTCCTAAGTAACAAAGGGATGTAGATTGGAGGGAAGTGAGCAGGGAAGGGCAACCTGTGGAGGTTTTACATTATTATTTTTTTTGTCATGATGGAAATCTCTTGCGTCTTGACTCTGTTAATGTTAGTAACTTTATCATGAAATCACACTACAGCTTTTCAAGTTAGTATAACGGGCAAGCTTGATAAACAAGTATATATTCAATCTCTGTAATGTTTCTTAGACATTCATGCAAATCTGTATTTATCTCCAAGTAAAAATTGGAAGTGCAATAAAATTAAAACATGCAAGAAATAGCAAAAGCGAGATTCTAAATCTTTAATTCTGATGTTTTAAAAGGCTAAATTATTTGTAAGCTCAATCTCTAAGTCATACTTGAAAAAAGTATTCTTGAGTTAAAATTTAGAAAGTAAGATAATGAACATAAATTAATGAAACAGGCAAAAATTGCAAAAGTTAAAATCAACAAGGTCAAAAGACAGAACTCTCTCTCTCTCTCTCTCTCTCTCTCTCTCTCTCTCTCTCTCTCTCTCTCAATAAAACCTTAAGCAATTGGGTATTGCTGTCAAGTAACCAATAGCAATGACAAGAGTCTATACTATACTATAATACTATGAGAACTCAATAACCAACTTATTCCTGGCAATGGGATTTTTATTTGTTATCCTCTGGTTTCTAGTAGGGAAATCATTGTCCTTTAAGATCCCCTAAGGAGGGCCTCATCCTCCCTGGGGAGCAGAAAGTATATAGGATAGGTAGGGTATTAGTGTGGGGGGGCAGGGGAGGAGGGGAGGGAGAGGGACCTGGGATTGACATGTAAAATAATCTTCTTTCTAATTAAAAATTTAAACTCTTTTCATATTTGTATATGTTTATCTTTCAGGAAGCTTCTGTTGTAGTAGGTTTCCACATGACATCTTCAGCACATCTTCAGTGCTAGCTATCCCTCCCTATATTTTATCTTCTATCTTGCCCTCTCACCCTGACCCTGTTTAACTTCTCTGTTATTCTTCTTTCCCCCTTTGAAAGCCCTACTAGGTTAGTGAATTTCTCAGACTTCTTCAGAGAAGCTCCATTTTGCAGTGATGGCAATGAGCACAGAGACCCACAACTGGCCAATGTACAGAGAATAACAGACTGTAGTGTGGTCAGCCCTATCTCAGACATACATAGCATAAATATCTCCTCCCAATGCTTATGGATCATCACAGTAAAGGGGGTGAAAAAATTATCAGAGCAAGAGGTAGTGGTGAATACAAATTGACAGTGCAACAGGGCAGTTTTACACGTGAACTCACATTGGCTGTGGCAGTATGTGCAAGATCTGTGCAAGGCCAAGCCAGACAACATCTCAATATGGAAGGAGAGGTATGAATTCCCACATCTAGTCAAAAGCTATTGATAGTTGATGACTGTTCCAGAGAGACTTGGTTTTCTTTAGTTGTGGTCCCTGGTGGGTTGACCATGCTCTACAGGATCTCCAAATACACAAGAGTACATGGGAAGCACAAATTGTACTTGATGAGATTTTAAAAAATGAGAATGCAAAAGTGGATGCACTGTGTAAATAGTAGGGGTGTTTCTGGAAGTACTTAGGTGAGAGGAGTGTATATGTGATCAAAATACAATGTATGAAATTATGAAATAATTAATACAAATACATTAAACAATGATGCCAAAGACAATTACACACACACACACACACACACACACACACACACACACACACACACAGGAAGAAACCAGAGTTTTCAATGATTGCAGAAAAGTTAGTAGAAAAGAGATCCCAGGAAGTACAATAGTTAGACAGGTTATCTTTGCAAACACCCAGGATAATTCATGAAAATATATTAGTAATATTAAACATATATTATTAGTCACAATCATTTATCAACACACTCCCTTTGTAACACAGATACTATTTGAATATAAAATAATTGACATTAAATCAATAAAAAGGTAATTTTATGATGATCCTATTGTATGAGAACTCAAATCTCCTGCATTATATAGAGATCAGAGAAAAACTTCCAGTGAAAAGTGAAAACAGAAATACTTAGATTTCTGTGTTAATGAAATATATATTGAAATATATGCAGTACAGTTAAGGTGGAATTTAGGAATACAGTTGAGCAGAAAAAATTTTTATTAGTGATGACTTAGAGCTGAAAATTAATGGATTAATTATTTTACTTTGAAGATTGTCAAAGGGAAGAAACAATTAAAGGCAGAAATTAATTAAAAAGAATAGAATACACAATAGAAATGGCAATATAAAAGTCCTAGAATAAAAGCTTCAATAACTGACATTTCTATCAAGATGAAGTGAAAAAGAGATAATACAAGCAAACTGTATTTCACTAGAAAAGGGAAGTGTTTATGAATGCATCCATGATATAAAAGGTAATACTATAATTTCTGGACTAATTATAATGAAAAAGTATGTGAAATGACCATATTACAGATAAATACAAAAACTGACTGAATTCCTGGCATGTATAAAATGTTTCCCTTAGGCATATGTTCTGGATGACTGGGCCCCAGATAATGGTATGGTTTTGGAAGATAATGAAATCTATAGGATGCCTGGTATGGCTGGAGGAAGTGAATTACTGGGGATGGGCCCTTGGGAGAATGTTAGCTCTGGATATTTCCTGTTGTTTCTTAGTTTCTGTTGTAATTGGGAATATCCACCCTCTCCAATACAGTCCTGTCACCATGATGTTCTGCTCAAGTAGTTATGGCCAGAACTTCCTGAAACTGTCAGACAACGTATACTCCTTCCTTAAGTTCTTTTTGCCAGGTCACATCAAGACAAGTCACCAATATAACATGGTGGTGCATGCATATAATCCCTGCCAAGATACAGTGGGGAGGATTGTGAATTTGAAGCTAACCCGGGCTTCTAAGACAGCCAGGCTTTATACTGTGACTATGTCTCAGAAAACTAAAGAAAAAAAACAGAAATAACATAAAGATAAGTACCCATACATACCCAATAAATAAATATGAACCAAGAAAATGTAAATATTAATGTTTTATCATCCTTAAAAATTAACTTATGATCAATACTTATCAAATCTTATCCTTCACATTAGCTCCAAATAGTCTAATAGTCAAGATTTACCTTAAGCATGAGACACTATAGCCTTATATAAAATCTTACAGAAAACATAAGTAATGGGAACTTTTCATTATTCATATACTTAAAAAAGATAAAAAAATCTATGCTACAAGTAGATAAAGACAATATTTAAAATGAAGC
This sequence comes from Cricetulus griseus, assembly GCF_003668045.3. Taxonomy (NCBI): domain Eukaryota; kingdom Metazoa; phylum Chordata; class Mammalia; order Rodentia; family Cricetidae; genus Cricetulus; species Cricetulus griseus. The sequence goes on from NC_048599.1 coordinate 17,485,015, forward strand.
TATAAGTTATTTCTCTCATGAATATTCAGAAATTAAAATTTATTCACAAAAACTTGTGATAACTCATCTTCTATGATGAAATCTTTGAGGTCCATATGAATTTTCTGTAGGCTAGCTTATTTGGGTAAATAGAGTATTAAAGCCAATACAAAATTTGCAAAGGTTTCCATAGGAAACATTAAAATATTAAGCACAAGTTATATTGGGTTCTATTTTGAGTTCTGCATTGTACAAGAGAATCTTAAATTGGTATGACTTTAGCAAACCAAAACCATATGGCAGAGTCTGCTAAAGCTGCACATATCAAAACTCCATGTAGGGATGAGAACGAACAGAATAAAACAGATCTAGCATGGATCTGCCTCACAAAAGGCGCCATGTCAACAAAAAAAAACTAGATATAAAATGATACAATCTGTGTAATTCATTAAGTACAAAAAACTCAAGACTAATTTGTAGTCAAAGGATGCGGCATCTGAGTAGTCATCTCTCTGTAGTGCCATCCTCCACAGGGGTGCCTCCCTTGGCATGTGCGTCTCTCCTTGTGGTAATGTTGTATTCTGCAGCCTGTGCTTCTTCCATGACTTCTCACTCTTTGGAAGTCTATAAAGCATTACATGTATGACTTGTGCACATTTGTGCACATTGCACTTCAATGAAAAGATCATTAGAAAAGTCAATTGCATTTTTATGCCCAGCTGCAAACAGAAAAGATATTAAAATGATAATAATTATAAAAACAAAATACCATTTCCCAAGGTTAAAGAAGCATAGATACATTATTCCTATGAAGACATTGATGAAATCATATCAGAAGGCATTGAATACATTTTAGTAAATAGATGTAATATTAGATAAAATATTTGATTAGTTTTCAATGTCAGTTCTTCCTAATCTGTAGATTCAGTGGCCCTTAAAGTAAAAACATCCTTATGGAACCTAGAAAGTGTCTTCTCTAATTCATGCAGAAGAGGATGTACAAGAGGAGAAACCAGACTCTGTGTTCAATACCCAGCACTACAAAGTTAGCCGAGTTAAAAGGTCAAAAAGGGTAAGGGAGGGGTTTGTCCCTTCATTAATAAATATATACTGCAAATTACAGGGATTGAGAGTATGATTTTGTTACAAGGGTTGACAAACAAAAGACAATGAAAACAAAAAATCAGCCCACATATCCACAAAACTGCTTGATAAAGTGCTAATGCAATAAACCTATATAGATATGAAGTCACTGACTATTCACATAGAAAAATCATCAGAGATTCAGTCACTTCTCATGCAAAAAAAATGATTTCTGATGAACTGAATTATGCACAAAAGGGAGAGATTCATAATTTTTAAAGTAGGGAGAAACCATTTTGGAAATGGGGTAGAGACAATTTTTTAAAACATTGAAGATAAACACACACACACACAGAGAGAGAGAGAGAGAGAGAGAGAGAGAGAGAGAGAGAGAGAGAGAGAGAGAGAGAGTACAATTGTTATTTGTGTACTTGCTGGAACAAAATGCCTGACCATGGCAACTTTAGGAAGTTAATATGGGCTCATAAAGGTCCAGCCCATGGTGGTGGGGATGGCATGTGTGAAAGAGCCTGAGGTGGTACATCATATGGTATCTACAGTCAGGAAGCAGAGAGAGATGGATGCGGGTGGTCAGCTCACTCTTGTCTTTTAATTAGGTCAGGACCCTGTGGATGATGCTGTCCACAGTTAAGATGAGTTTTCCCACCTCAGTTAACCTAATGTTTAAACTTAATAATAGACATGATGAGAGAGATTTGTCTCCTGGCAATTCTAGCTCTTGTCAGATTGGCAACTTTAGTAACCACATTATATTTATTAGAAGCCAGACCACCTGTGTAAAGAAAGGGTAGTAGGAAGGAGAAGATAGGAGAGAGACTATGATATTCTTAGATAAAAATATGTTCATGAAACATATTGCTACATATAGTGAATATATAAAATTTAAAACAAGTATACAAATGGTAATACAGATAATTCAATTTTACTATAACCCCTAATATTCCTAATAGGAATCCCTATTCATTTGAAAAAAAGTAAGCTGTGTGCTAGTTGGAAACATTTGGTACATACAAAACTAACAACAAATAGGTATTGAGAATAAATCAGATTTCTGTGAGTCAGTTTTGAAAAGGCATTTACAAGGAAAAGACATTTGATAAAGTGTGAATGATTACAAGGATCTGAGAATGAACATAATAGTGTTGGTGTAGATATTAAATACTGCATAGTGTAGCTTTGCATCTCGCCTGTAAAATATCAGCAGTTTGACATGGTGAGGCATGATTAAGGATATGGGGTAATGGGGTGTGAGAGACATAAATTGCAAAACCACTGTAGATAAAACTAGCACTTTATAATAAAGCTAAAGATAAACATCTGTCTTCTATGCTGGACATTCCATTCTGGAGCAGCGAACCAGATCCGTTCTCATTTGAGTATTTCATGGATTATGCACAAGAATGCTTTAACTTATTGTTTGTGCAACCAAAATATTAGAAACAATCCATATGGCTCATCTGAAGCAAAGTGGATAAATAACTTGTGATAGTTACACTCAATAGGATACTATACAACAGTGAAAATGAAAAAAAATCAAAATTGATGAGTTCCAAACACTACTGAGACAAAATTGTAAGTTAAAGTGGAAATCACTCACCAGGATTCTGATAAAATAAGGGTGAAGACAGCTCTGCCTTGTTCACATATGTAAGTACCAAATGATAAATACAGAATCTTAAAGTTTTGTTTGTCTATAGCTATGGAGGGAGATAAACATGAAAGGAAGGCTGTGCCTGGACTTCCAAAGGGTTCACAGTGTTATTCATAAACTCTTTATTATGGAAGTCCTTTTTATAATTATTCTGCACATTCTATGCATACTATGTATGCTAGAATATAGACATTTAAAATCATACTAACACAAAAGCATAACTTTTAAATGACAGAGAAAATCAGCACACAATTGTGTAATATGTAGAAAATGTCAGTAGGCACAGTACATATCAACTGGAGGGTATACAGCAAAAGCAAGGCACTTGTGAACTTCATTTTCACTCTTCTTCTAAATGTGTGTTACTTAAGAAGCTAACCCAAGAAATTATTTGTCAGCAGAATAAAGTAAAGAAAGTAGATAAAAGAACACATCCAGAATTTAGTGAAATTTTAAAAGTTCAAAAATATAATGGCCTTTTCTCTGAGGTGATAGAATAACTTAGAAGATGACTGCATCCAGAGAACATAAGAAAACCATGCAGAGCGTATGAAAGTCTCCATAATAACTACAAGACAGTATGACCTCATGGAAAGAATTAGGTATGTCAAATGTGGTGACTGATGCAGAGTGATCCATGGGCTGCGTTGCTAGCTTTACAAAGCAAACATGAAGAGCAGTGTGCACAGTCAACCTCCATCTGTGTTTAAAAATCCCAAGAAGCATGTGGAAACCTTATGTCAGCTTTTTAACTTCAACATATATAGAATGATATAGCCCAACAATCCAACTTCTGGGTATTTTATAGTAAAAAGAAGGAAAGAAAGAAACGAAGGAATGAACAAAAGAAGGAATGAGCAAGGGAAATAAAGAAATGTACTGATTACAAAAAATACATATAATTGTTGCATGAATAATAACCAAAAAAATCAGGCTTTGAATAGTTACTGGCAAAATGAAGCTTATTAGGTTTGCAGTGTAGAATACTGTTCAACACCAATAAATGGATGGATGTTGATACCTGTAACAATTGGGTCAACCACAAAGGCATTATACTGAGTGTGCAAAGTACAATCTTCAGAGAATGCCTCTTATATGATTTTCCCACAAAACAGAATTGGAGCGTAGAGGCCGATGGCTTCCAGCTTTGGAATGGGAGACACTGTGGCTGTGGATAGAGTTTATAAAATGTTGTGGTTATGTTGGTCCTGGTGGCAGTCACGTGAAATTTGCCCATGAATTAGAATTCACAGAATAGAACCCACAAAAAATAAATATTACTTTATAAAATTTTAAACTAGACAAACTTATGTTTTAGTATAGAATATCTCTAGAAAGTTGTACTTAAATTATTTTCTTTGTTGCCTCAACAGAGAAAACAGAACCAAGAGCTCAGATTTGAACAAAGGTTGGAGTAGAGCTTTGCCCTACATAGCCCTGGTACCTTCAGAATTTGTCTTTCATGTTTAAACACAATAGATATTCTTTGAAAAGCTACATATATACTGCACAAAATTAAACTTTGTTCTCTGTGATTGGAGACCACAGGACAGGGGATACAGCCTATTAGGTAGAGTCTTTCTTATACTACATTAAGTCCTATTCTTAAGCTCCAGAGCCATCTGTGTAACTAATTAATTGTAACTATCTGCTAGAGCCTGGTGGGGTCACCAGTGGTTACACAACTGAAAGCCATGCTTCCTTCTATCCTTGAATCTATTAGTAGTCAGTAGTTTAGCAATGATGGGTGGGTCTCCCAGTCCCACCTTTATTCATGCCTTACAGTTAATGGACTCACTGCTGTATAGACCCAACGTGGGCATCTGCATCTGCTCTGAGTTCATGGTTGCACTGTGTTGTATCTAGATGATAACATTTTGCAGCCCTTCCCCTATTTTTCAGCTCTTAGACTCCATCTGTCCTTCTTCTATAATATTTTCTGTACTTTGGTGGAAATGGCATAAGTAAACATCCCGTTTCTGTATGAGTAGTCATCTGTCACCAATTCTTAGCACCTTGTGCAGACATGAGCCTCTGCACTCAGCCATAACCAGGAAGAAAGGCTTCTCTGATTAATACAGAGAGTGTAGCATTGGTTTATGGGTAAAATACAAATATTTAGAAGGCAATTTGATGGTATGTCAATTTATACATATGCCAATAAATATTCTTCAATTTCTGTTCAGGTGACAACTTCCTTGCCAAGGATTTTTTTTTACCAGGTTTATAGTAGTAGGATCCTCTACTTTGGAGCAGATCTCAAAGATATTCATAGAAGCCTTGAGTTACTAATGTCATTAGGGCCAGGGGTGGGATACATCCTATTTTCTAGGGAGGCCCAGGGGCACTCAAAATAATATAGGCTCTTGCCAGTCTTCTTATTTGCCTACCAGAACTAGATGATTTGACCCTATTTCTGAAGACCTCATACATCTTGATTTCATGATATAAATAAAGTAATCAAGCTGGAACTGAGATGGATACTTCCTCCCTGATGGCTAGCTGTTACAGTTTTGTAAAGTGCTGTGCAGTGTGCTAGGAAAGAAATGACATCAGTATACCTATGAACTGTGCAAATTACAAGATCAACCAGCCAGGCAAGATGCACCCACATGTGCAATAATGACCTTACTGTTGTGGTGATAACCACACACTCTTGATGTGTTTTAACCCAATCAAGGTCCCAGGAATATACTGCAAAAGAAACAATGAAGGTGATGCAAGCATGCAGGCTATAAACAATTATCTCTAATTAGAAAAAAAAACCAAACAAACAGAAATCCGGGACAAAATTATTGTCATTGCAGTAGTCATGCAAGACATTTCTTCCTGTGGTATTTGGAAGGGCAGCAAGTATCAGAAACAGATAACTATGGGATCATTGACTTGTAGTTATGCTATTATGTGGAATGGTGGTACTTTTACACATAGCCTTTCAAGGTCTTTTGGTATCTTATTTTTCTTGTGAAGGATATAATCAAACTGGAAGCATGCCTTCTTCCTTGATTCATGCTAGCAGATACTATGTCTAGTCACATTTTGATCCTTTAAAAAGATGTTCCTCTATTATGGACAGAACTCAGAAAATGGTGTAAAACATCGAGGTAACAGTGGTAACTCCTATATTCTTTCTATGTCTATGACCAGACAACCCAGGCTAGTATGCCGAGATTGACTAGAATTTCTGAGTCCTCCCTCCTGGAAGGAGTAGTTGAAAGCCATAATGTGTCCAACACTAATTATGCAAGAAACTCCTCTGTGTGGATGCTTAATCCATATTTTCAAAATAGACAGATGATCATTGTATTTTTCCACCACTTCAGTCTATAAAATGGCAGGTATAACAGGTTCCCTCATTGTACAAAGAAATAAACTTAGATTCAGAATGGTTTTGCTTCAACAGTATAATTAGAAAGGGTCTGACTTATTTTCTTAAGCCTGAACTATTTGCCAGAGTGATGTACAGTGACTGTAATTAAAGGCCAGTCCTTACTAGACTCTGAGAAATGAATGTATGGAACAGTACTCCACAAGGCAGTTTGACTAGAAACAAATGAAGTCAAAGGACATATGTAAAGGTCAGGCATAAAACATGCAGCAGCCAAAGTTCCCAGCTCAGTGTCCAAGTCTGTTAAGTACTAATGGGCTTACAGCACCAATAATGAGATCAGAAACAATGCAAATGTATAGAGGGGCTTGGAGCATGCACTGTTCTAGGCAGCCAGTTTGGGTTGTGGTTCCAACCCTGCTACCAGTAGCTGTTGGGATGATAGCTTGCTTACTCTCTCTGTCTGCACCCTACTTTCCTTATCATCAGCTAGAGACATACAGAGTAGAGTAAATGAGTTAATATCTATTTGTAAAAATCACTTAGCATGGTTCCTGGTGCCCAGGAAAAGCTGGTAGGTAAAATTAACTTTTAAGTGTATTTCTGGTCCTCAGAGTCACGAAGAACCCCTGCTGTGCCATTTTGCAAATTAGACATTCAGCACAAAAAGTCTGTTACTAGCCACTTCTCACACAGCTTGGGTTCAAACCCACATTGGCATGACTGTGAGGCTAGCCCCCTTTTCTCAGACTCTAATAATGTCCTTGCATGAAGTTTTCATCATTAGAATCATGGACTTGGAAGATACTCCTAAAACGAATCTCACAATAATGGTATTTTTAGAATTCTACCTTAGTCTTGTTTTTCTTCTTTTTCTTCCATATATCTAAAAGCCAAAATTAAAAGGAAATGGGAAGACTATAAAACACACACACACACACACACACACACACACACACACACACACACACACACACACAAAGGGTAATTACTGATTTTATTAAAAACATCTATCATAGAGCCACACAACCATTGTTATTTCAAGCCTGGGAATACAATGCACACTATTAAGCCATTTGATGATTCAAGATAAAAGCATGATTAAATATGTTAATGAAAGTGCCAGCCTGTATCAAGATGCACACTGCAGATCAACCTCAGACAGATCCGACTGCCGAGATGTTCCCTTTTGTGAACTTTGTATTCAACCTGTTTTTCTAGAGTGTGTGTGTGTGTGTGTGTGTGTGTGTGTGTGTGTGTGTGTGTGTATGTGTGAGTGTGTGTGTGTGTGTGTGTGTGTGTGTGTGTGTGTGTGTGTGTGTGTGAGTGTGTGTGTGTTTATGAAGGTAATGACATTCTGTGTGATCCTGGGCCAGGCTGGCTACCCTGGAATCCTGCTGTTCAGCCTCATTTTCATTGGCTTCCTAGTGGCGTTAGAATCCAAGCCCCTGGCATTCTGCTCCCAATTTCCTCTGTTCTCCTGTCTGGAGGGGCAGGAACCCACTGCAACCAGGAGGGCTCATGTATGCTAAGTCTCAATTGTTGGTCAAGTCCTACGCTGACTTCTTCATACATTAAGATATGTATTCTAATTTTTCCTATTTTATCCTTCTCACTGAACTGTCTTTACATAGAGGTGGGCTCAGAAATGCTAAATCCTTTAGTGATATTCATGCATGCAGAATACTTCTGTTCCTTTTCCAAGACAGTTCAGCCTTCTTTGTCATCTTGGGTCTGATGTATCAATGTGACACCTGTCTCACTAAGGTGGAAGCCTTGAGGGCTAGTTTGTGTACTACCACATACCCTATAATCTGTTTGTTCAGCTTGAGTTCCCATGTAATTAGGATAAGTGGAACCCCATTTTAACCTGCCTGTGGACATGTAACACAAAGGAAATATGTTCTGTTTGGGACTAGGAATGCAGGGCTTGTTTTTAGTGGAGCATAATCTAGCCTTTCCTGTACCTGGTCAGGTCTGAGCAACTTGTGCAGACTTGGGGATCTGGGATCTGAATGGCATTTTGTCTGTTTTCAAGACCTCACTCTTTTTAATGCCACTGGCTTTTCAATGACATTTGATTATACTGTAGCATCTAGAATATCTTCCTTACTGTGCAAGATTCAAAGAAAGGATACAAATGGAATCCAGCTAGATGCTTTGCATGGACTCTGAGGATCACAGTAGGAGAAAGCATAAATCCCTGGAGCTCAAGGTCAGAATTAGTTGTATCAGTTCACTCTGTAACCTTGACTGGACTCATCTAATCTGTTTCCTCTTTTTTTCCCCTCCCTCATGTATAATGGAAATTATACCATCAATTCCCAGAGTCACTGGCCTCTAATGAGTTTCATATCAAACAGCATCTCCTTTGTTTTCTTAAACCAGGAAAGATATATTCTGGGATTATACATGGTACTATGGAGCATTATTCCTTACCTCAGTAGAGAAAACTGTTATGAGATATAATGGGTTGAAGGAGAGATAATCTGGACTGTAAATATGAGAGGAAAGAAGAAAATATGTGAAGAAAGATGCTAAAAATTAGATTCAGATGAAAGGCATGAGTATCATACATTTAGGTCAATAAAGAAGGCCCAATCACCTGCAATAAACAATTGAAAAAAGAGAGAGATACCTTGTCCAGCCAGACACAGGGGTGTAGGGGGTGGAGAGGTACCTTGGTCTTGCCTCAAGAAGATGTTGGAACAGACTTAGTAGACTTCCTGGGGGAGGCCTTACCCTCTTTGAGGAGCACATGGGAGGAGGAAGCTGAGTGGGGGGGGAGGAGGAGAGGAGGGAGGGGGAACTGGGATCCAAAGGTTAAAGAAACCAAGAAGGCCTACCAATATCCAAATTCCTTAGGGCCATGTTCATACAACATTGCAAGTGGATTCTCAGTCTTCTAGATCTGTGCCACAAACCACTAGGCTTACTGTTTTTAGTTGTAAATCAAATCAACAATTTTTTTCTGAGCAACATTTCCCCGTATACACATATGCTTACTAGTACAAGTAAAAATGACTGGATCGTGTGCATCTTGTATGTATTTTGTGTATATAAAATGTATAGCAAAGGAAAAATGTTTACAAAGATGAATGTTTAAATAAAAATAGACCGTATAAAGTATTCTTCCCACAGTCTCCCATCACCCAGCATGGGTGGGAACATACATTATCTACTACTACTGGGCCAATCAATGGCTTTGCATCATTCTACCTAGAAGTGACTTTGTGACTACAAGTATTATATCACATTTGTAAAGGGGCACCAAGGAGCTTTCAAATGCTTGTTCTGGCTGATTTTTTTTTACTAAGCTTTAAAGAACACAATGAATAAAGTAAGCTATTCATTAATCAAATTTCAGTGGAGAGCACAGCCAGAGGTCTGAGATACCATTTGCTTCTTTTTGTTTTCCAGTGTCACAGGTCACTGAGAATAACCAGTGTCCTTTACAGACTGAGCAGGAAGAATAGAACCTCCTTCTTGTTATTCAGAGAAGGTGTTAATTTGCACATTTAAAGCAGTACTTCCCCTTGCTCATATCAAAGTCACACTCTTCCTGTGACCCTAAAAATCTGTCATCTCAACAAATAGCTGAAGAGTCAAACATATCAGAAGTCCATTTAAATAATGAAGTCGTGCCTCTGTCAGAACACCTTGATATATAGAACACTAACTTAGCGACTGGTTTCTTTGAGTTAAAATAGGGAAAGAGATAGGGATGAATCCCCTTAAGTAGAAAGTTATTTCTTTGGTGCAAGAAGTGGGCATTTGTATTCTGTGAGATACTATGTTTTGGGCACTCCCTACCAGACTCTCAAGACATATGATGTGTTGAGTGGTTACCTTTGGAATGTGTAAAATTGTAGACATTTTTGAATATTTGATCCATATAGGTCTGAAGAGTGGAGTAAAATGGTATGATCTTCAAAAGCTTATAACTTTTAATTCCAAGGGAAAGAAATGCATTAAAAAGCAACATGATAATGGATCAATTGTACAAATAATTCTTAATTCATATGTATTCTGAAGAAATGTACAAGAATATAACTCTTCAAAAATAAAATTATTTGATTAACTAGAAAACATCATCCAAACTGTACAGTTTTCAAAGAGAAATGTATAAAAGAAAAATATGGAGAATCTTGAAGAATGGCAAAATATATTGTGAATACATTAACAGTAAAAAAATGTCAAAACATTAGATAAAATAGACAAAAAGAATAATGATATATTATTGTTTTACTAATATAAGATTAGATTTGCATTTCATTCATAAAAGTTCTAATTATTCTTGGAATTTCAACAGCTCTAAACCTATATGCACATAACAACATGGAATGTACAAAAAACATGTAGACCCAATTTGAAAGAACTGTAGAAATTATTTTAAATTGATCAGTGGGAGATTTTTTTAACATATTTTTCTTTCAATGAGGAAATGATTGCTTTCAGTTTTGTTTCAAACAAACTTCCAGGAGTTGAGGAGATACAAGAGAATAAATCAGAATTACTGGTTTTATGATGTCCATATACCCGAAACATAATAAAAGATTTCATATGTCAGGTATTGATAAGTGTTAAGAAAGAGAAAGTTAAATGAAGGTTGTGATACAGACAGTTATGGGGTAAGGGGTCTATTATTGAGTCCATGGTGAAGGAGGGCACCCCTTATAAAATAAAGTGACACACAAGAAGCCATAGAGTCACCCAAAAGACACCAAATGAAGGAAAACATTTCAAACAGTAGAACTAGCCAGTGTGCTGAAACAGAGGATGTAGAGTTCTTGGACAACTCTGTGTACAACAAGGAGATAGTATATGTACAGAGTGTGTGAGAATTCCTGGAGCGCCTAGGAGACAGATGACTTTAACTGATAGATCAAGTGGCTGAGTAATGAATAAAGAATAGAGATTCACTAGACATCATGTAATTACCATATAACAGCCATACAATTGATGGATTTAAAATTGTTTACCTAACATTTGGTATTAACTCTACCAAAAACATATAAACCGTTTTTTAAACAATAATTAATCAATAAGGCAAGTCTGAGATCTTCTGAGTTAGTCTGATACATTCTCTGACCATAATGAAATTAAGTTAGAAATGAAAAGACATATAGTAAAAAGTTATCAACATTTGAAAATATAAAAGGACTTGTACAAAATATATAGGTCAGTGAGCATATCATAAAGAAAATAGGTAAACTTTTAAAAATTGAATGACAAAAAAAATAATATGAGCAAAACCCCAGGGATTTGTCTAAGTCCACACTTGGAGAGAGGTTTACTGTTTGAATTGCTCACAATAATGAAGGGTATTTAAATACTGAATGATGTCATTATCCATCTTTAAAAGGAAAGGAATTGTGAATTAAATGAAGAAAGAAGAGGAAATAACCTACCAGAGAAGACATTGATGAAATTAAAAAGAAAAAATTACAGCGAGACCAAAGCTCTTTGAAATGCTTTTTTAAACATCCCTGAGTATTAGCAATTATTTTTGGGGAAAAACAAGCTTCTTAAATACTCTTCTGGAGAATACAATTTGTTGATTAGCTGCACCCACTTTGAGAAACAATTTGTAGTCACCTGAAGATGTGCGTAGCATAATATCCAGTGTTTTATACTCTAAAGCAGAAAAATACTATATTTGTTTTCTCAGGAGATACACACATGGCCTTCATAGCAGAAGCTAGAACATTGCCACCAGTGTGTATCTATTTCAAGAGAATTGATGAATAAATTGTGATTTATATGTATTTATATAGCATCATATTATAAATGAGTAAGCCCATTCAAAATGGATAATCCTCACAGTGATGTTTGAATGAAAGCTATAAATAAGATAAAGGAAGAATATATATGCATTTCCATTTAATATGCAGTTGAAAACATACACAACTGAACCTTATAGCTGTGGAGATGCATCATTAGAAGGATACCTACCCACCCTCCCCCAGAGGTAGTAGAGAGAGGGAAAAGATGTGATAAGAGGAGCGCAAGTAGATTCCAGTCACTTTGTGTTTGTTCCATTCCTGAAGGTGTTCATGATAGATAATATTTGACGTTATTATTTTTAGCTGCATATATTTATTATTTTATCATCTTACTAACAATTAAGTTTAATTGTGTAATTTTTCAAACAAAATTTGCTTTTGTTTTTGCTTTTTTCTAGTTCTTCCCATTTGTGCCCCATTTGTGGGTACCCCTGGTGTCCACTTTCTCACTTTCATGTTACAGTCTATACATAATTTATAAGAGCTTTTTGCATATGATATAATTTCTCCCAAGTGACTGTTAGAATGTATTGGGGCTGGACAGATTGCTCAGCAATTAAGAACACTGGCTGCTTTTGCACAGGACACAAATTTGATTCTCAGCAACCACATGATGACTCGCAACTATCTGTGTATCTCCATTTCCAGGCATCTGACACCCTCTTCTGCTCTCCACAGATACCAGGCATGCATCAAATGATCCCTAGACATGTACACAGACCAAAAATCCATACACAGAAATGATAATTTTAAAAAGAAAGATTCAAAGATTCAGAAACAAATTATTTTGCTTCTCAAAGATTTTTTTAACTGAAACAAACATGTTTCCTGAGGACCAAGAATGGTAATGCAGTTTTCAAGTAGTTTAAAATGATTTCAGATTTCTAAAAACAAAATAGCAATTTATAAAGTATTAAAATAAAACAATATGTCATGGCCGTGAAAGAGGCAACTGACAATACTAACTCAAGAAGAGATATGAGATGGATGTAATTTTTAAAAATTCAGTAACTGAAAAGATTCTTCTGAGAAGGGTAATTTAAATCTAAGTCATAAAAACATTCAGAAATCATCTCTCAGTAATTATAAAACACAAAAATACTCCCCAGTTCATCTAATAAGCCTTAGATGTCCACCTATGACAAAACATCAAGGCAATTCCAGCCTATGTCACTTCTAGTTAAGGGTAAAATTCAGCATTTTATATGCACACACAGCAGGGCAAAAGCAAAGTAAAAAGGTGTGAGTTGGAATGGCCACTTTCAAAAACTGACCAGGAAATAGTAAGTTTTCTGTGTCAAAACAAGATAATGACTATTTAAATGTGGTCTGTTACACAATATGTAGCACACCCTCTAATCCTACTGTTGGTCCAAGGCGGCCAAAACAAGAGCAAAGTGTGTCAGTATGCTTCGATAAAATTCTTCTTCCAGAAATGTAGCCAGGCTGCATTTTTGCCTAAGAGTTGTGGTTCATCTGTTCTTGACAAGGAGAGCATGAATCTATGTGTGCAACTACCCTGTACTGAATTATATCACTTGTGGGTATATTCCCAAGAGACATATCCACAATACCTTCAACAAACTATATTATATAAAGTGATTTTCATAGCAGCTCTCTACTTCTCTCTGTGTTTTCATGTGTGTATGCATGCATGTGTGTGATTGCTCATGTGTGTATATGTGTGCATGTGTGTGCACATGTGTGGTTCATGTAAGTGTATGTGTGTGTGCATGTGTGTATATCCCTGTGTTCATGTGGGGGAAACGCAGCTGCATATCCAATGTAGGTGCCTTCTTCAATCGCTGTCCATCTTATATATGGAGGCACAATCTCTCTTTGAACAGGGAGCTTGCTGGTTCAGCTAGTACAGCTACCCAGCTTGCTTTGGGGCTTCCAAGGGCTTTTATTGCAAGGAGCTGACAAACTGATCTGGAATTTTCCTGGGCTCTAGAAATCCAAAGTCTGAATGCCAAGCACTTTATCCACTGAGCCATTTCCTTGGCTCAGGCAGCATTATTCTTAATAGGTAATAACTTGAAACAGCTGTAATGCCCCTCAGCTGTAGAATGACTAAAGAAACTGAGGAATGTTCGTACAAGCAGTATTGTATTCGTTGAGAATGGAAATAGGTAAATTATCACACATACATAAAAATACGAGGATGAAGAAAATAGAAAAAAAATGCATGCTTATGATTCCAGGGATGAAAAACTCCAAAAGGAAGTAAAATATTTCTTGGAAGTGCCAGTTGGCATTTAAGTTCCCTTCTGTGAGTTAAGGGCCTGGGAGCGCCATGTTGGAGCCTCAGAGGTGGTGTTTGTCCTGCTGGCTACACAGATGTATCTGCTATATGGAAGGACACTGAGGTGGTTTTGTCTTTGATTTATAATATGCATGTATAATAGCAACTGAAACTGAAGAAGTGAAAAGATTAATAGATGGAGACAAAGTTAGGTTCAATGAGGAAATACAAGGGCTGTCTAACACTGGAAAAATATGTTAATGTAATTACCACATTAATCAATCCAAATAGAAGAATCAAGCTGAATAGATGAACAGAATCTCTTACTAAAATTAAAAACCCATTGATAGTAAACTAAAAAGGATTTCATCAATCTTTAAAAAAAGAACTTTCTTAATCTGATAAGGAACATATTTAAAAATCAGACAAAGCACCATAAAAATGATGAAGTATGAAAACATTGCACCAAGAACCAAAGAAAAATGAGGAAGAAAGACAGCATCCTACTTCTTGCATGATACTGAAGACGTTGGGCATAGTCCAGGATTACTCCAAGGAAAATTATTGTAAGGCAAGGAAAATAGTATGTCAATCACCTGTGGCATGGTTATCTAGAGATAAAATCTATGAATGAATACACTTACAATTGTAGTAAATTATGGGTAGTAAAAGACTACATCAGCTTTATTAAAAATTGCATCAATGGCTTTTTGCCCTCTTGGTGGCCTAGTGAGCAGGCATGGCCTCGACATGCAGAACGATGCTGCCGAGTTCATGGACCCATATGTGCCATGGAAATGCTCCACAAGTAACTGTATCATTGGCACCAAGGACCAGGCATCCATCCAGATGATGGAGCTGAGGGGGACAGGGTCACAGGCCTGTTTAATGGCCAGTTTGAAACCTATGTTATCTGTGGGGCCACTTGCAAGATGGATGAGTCAGACAACTCTATCCTCTGACTGGCTAAGGCTGATGGAATTGTCTAACAGAACTTTTGACCAGAAGAGATGTGGGAGTATTTGTCATAAATAAAAGTGAGAAAGTAAAAGAAAACAATTGGATCAGTATATAAATTACTTATAGCTCTATGGAGCAATGTTAAAATTTAATTTAAAAGCATCAGAACAGCTATTACCATTTTATTCAAGACTCATTGTACTTTTTATTTATATGTATGCATATGCTTGTATGTACACATACATATGTATGTACTGGTACTCACAGAGAGCAGAAGAAGGTGTTGGATGACCTGAAACTGGAGTTAAGTTACAATAAGCTGTAACTCCTACACATATATTGGAAGGAAACCTATTTATTTGCATAAGAATGTGAAACCCTAAGTTGGTATCTAAGCTGTTAGGCGTGGATACTTATAACTTGTGTTTTTCTACCAATTTCTCATGTTTAAAATTGGTTTTAGAACTCGACTGCCTTTGTCAAGGGGGTGATGACACCTACATAGCAAAGCTAAAACTCTTTGCATGTAGTTATTAAAACAGCACTTGAAAATGATGTAAATGTCTTTTGATAATTGCCAGAGAATTGTGGTTCTTTCCTTTTCTTGGTGATTCTTTTGGAATGGAATGAAAACAGCATGGAAAATAAGCAGAGAAGTTTTAGACTTGGCTCTTCTACTTCCAGGCCTTGCTGCCCTTTCAAGTCACCTAGTTGAAGAGCTGGAGTTGGGACTGCTAATGGAACTGTCCTAAGATACAGAAAACACTGGAGAGAGGCCTGCCTGCCCAGTCACTGTTCTGGACCTCACATGGACTTATCCATTGACTCGAGATGATTTGATCAAAGAAACTACAGCATAGAAAATATTTCGCTTTCCTCGATTCTCTTTTGCTATTAGGTTTTCTAGAGCTGACATTCGAATCTTATCATCCTTATCTGTATCTAGGGCAGCCCTGATGATGTTTAACTTCTTGCCTGCTCTTGAAACAGAGCTTAATACTCAGAGACCCAAAGTGAAGACAACAACATACATACATAGACAGGTAGATCCCTAGACTAGCAATCCCAGAATCTTCTGAAAGGTTCAGTACTCTAGGACATTAGCAAGAGTGGGACCACTTGCACTAAGGAAACAAGAAAAGTTTTAGGATGATATGGTACTAAATTAAAGCCAACTTTGCTTTGTTAAGTAGAGAAGTAATTTTGTTGTATGAAACTTTGGCAATTACAGAAGATTGTGAGTAGAGAAAAATATTATTTCATGTGTGTGTGTTCTATCCATTTACCCATTATTCATTTATCCATGTATCTGTCTACCCAGCCATCCATCCATCCCTTATATCGACCCCTCCACCCATGTATACACCCATTCATTCACATTTGACTACCCATTATGTGCCAGAGAAACAACAGAAATTCACAAAATTTGCAATCCTGGGTATTGCATTTTTCAGTCTAATCATATAAGTGACCAATCACATAAACACACAAACAAGAAAAATTATGCCAAAGACAAAGATAAATAAATATAGTAGCTTATTGTGATAGTGATATGGCCAATAAAGGGAAGAAGATTTTCGTTTAGCTCATAAAATGTCTCTTTGATAATTGCCAGAAAATTGTGCCTAACACAACAACCTAGAGCACGGAATTCACAACTGATATATGCTACATCCTTTTCTGGGTGTATGCTCACCTACTATCTCTCCAGCCCTGTGATCTCACAGCCCCAATTTCATTATTCCTTATAATTAAGGCTTCCCTGTGCATCATCTTAACATTTTGCACTGAGAAAACTTGTTTCCCTAATTTTCTCAAGGATCAATAAAAACAAATTAAAATAGAGGATTGGAGGTGTCTTCTTGCCACATTATTTTTCTGAAAACAAAAGATGTAGTGATATCATTGTTATTTCTCTAGAGGTCCCTAACTTTAATATAAAGCCATTTAGTACACTTTCAGATGGTAATAACTCACTGCTTCTTTCCCCTTCCTCCAGGGAACCAGAGAGAGGAGAAAATGCAGGTAGTCAAAAGGATGAGATGAATGAGAGAAGCCGCTGCCTCCATATTGTAAAAGACATTAAGAGATGTATTACGTTGATAGTCCATTTTCTGAAAGTAAGGGGAGGGGATGGGCAGTGTGACTTGGGGTGTGCAGCCCCTCGGCAAATGGAGAGGTAAGATGGAAGATGGTAAGGAGGAAAAAATGAGCTTGGCAAAAGCCAAGGTTGCATTTGGGAATGTGCTGAGCATTGGGGGAAATAGAAAATGGGGATGCTGTGTTTCAGATTCCAGTAATTTGAAAGACACAGCTCCATCAGATAAGACAATGAAGACTTCTTTCAAGACCCCCAGGGAACAACCAAAGGATCAAAGGCTGCATGTGTTTAGAAGGCAAACTGTCCTCCCGTGACAAGTGGTGTGGGAATTCTGCATTTCTGTGTGGGAGATTTAGTCCGGCATCGTGATTAGTACTGTAGGACTTGGTTTATGGTCACCAAGTTCATATCCTAACTGTAGACCACTCTGAGCCTTTGTTTGTTCACCTGTGACATTAAAAGCTCAATACCTACCCTATGAGGAGCTATGAGGATGAAATAAGATTATGGGCACACAGGACTTAAACAACAAGGGAATGGATGCTATTGCAGATGATGAAAATGATGAATTTCTTGACCTAAACGGAGTCCCTCTCTGATCCCCCACCCCTTTCACAGAACAGTAAATTCAGTCCTGCAGTCATTAAAAGTATTGATTTAGTAGATAAATATCTGCACTTAAATGTCTGCTGTGCTGGTTCCTAGCTGTATGAGTTAGTCATTGTGCTTCTGGACCCTCAACCATGTCACCCATAAAGTAGAGCGTTTCAGGTTGTAATTATAGTAAGTAAATATTCTGTGAACAAGATGCTTAGCCAAGTGCCTGGCACATATTACTTAACACTGTACAACATGGACAGGTGTTTGCAAGTTATAGCTGTTTTTATGGTTATGTTGTGAGATGGAAACAAGTTAATGACTGAACCGGGAAATAAATGTATTGAAACAGAATAAAATCAAGTAGGTAAAAAAATGAGCAGATATGTTGAAAATATGAAAAGTATAATTATTAAACTCAATCATAGTAACTGAGAAGCTGACGATGAGTAATTTTGATAGATGGAAATCTAAAGCCAAACAACAAAGATATTGGAACACACACTGAACTGTCAGGCAGACACAACATGTATCAACCTATGTAAAAGAAAATTAAATATAAAGAATCCTTGACACAAAGATCATGTTCCCCAATAAATAGTGCAATAAAACAGGAAATTTATTATCAAAAATATAGTTTATAGGATCTCGTGGACTTGACAACTAAATCACATACTGCTAAATTATACTTAGGTGCAAGGAAAGTCCTCTAGAAATCAAAGAATGAATAGTAATGGATCAGAGAATGGCTGGGCTTGTAGAACAGATCCAAAGCCACAATACAGGGGAATGGAATTTTAAAGTAAGTTACCAGATAGCAGACTTTGAAAAGCAATGGTCTATAAATACAGATAGCAAAGCAAACAAGCAAACAAATGAAAACAAACCACGGGAGAAGATGTTCCACATCCCCAGCCATTAGGGCAATGCAAGCTAAAACCACAGTGAAGCATGACACCACTATACACTCATCTGAATGGCTCACAGAAAAGCATCTATGACGTCAAACGCTAGTGAGGGTATGGAGAAACCGGACCTGTCATGTCTTTCTCAGGAAGCTAGTCTGATTTGTTTTGTTTTTATTTTAGTTTTTCAATTTGTAATTATGTTTGTGTACATGTGTGTGCATGTGTGTACCCAAGTGCCACTGCAAGTGCATGAGGAGGTCAGATGACAA
This sequence comes from Cricetulus griseus, assembly GCF_003668045.3. Lineage (NCBI taxonomy): Eukaryota > Metazoa > Chordata > Mammalia > Rodentia > Cricetidae > Cricetulus > Cricetulus griseus. The sequence goes on from NC_048599.1 coordinate 17,503,943, forward strand.
TTTGCAGGAGTTGGTTTTCTCCTTCAACATCGCAGGTCCTGGCAGTCAAACCAGGTCACCATGCCTGGCAGCAAGTGTCTTTACCCACTGAGCCTCTGGCTGCCTGTAGTCTGTTTAGTTTACAAGTGTGAAAGAGTTTGTTCTCCAACCCAGTGCCTGTATCCACAGACATTCATGACACAAACTAGAAACATCATCTTCACACAGAAGCTAGAATGTGAGGAGCCACACTGAAGTTATTCATAGTAATCCCAAATTAGAAACCATCCAAGTGCCTTTCAATGGCTGGATTATTAAACAACAACCACAAGGCAGCTGTCCCGTGGAGTACTACTAAGCAATAAACATATACAAACTGTTGATTCGTGACAACTTGGATGAGTCCCTGGGGGAAAAGTTCTTCTGAGACAGAATATTAAATGTTATTTCTTTTATAGAATTTCCTCCAAAGCAAAGTTATAGAGGTGATGGTCAGGTCACTGGCTGGGAAAGGTTTCAGTCTGGAAGGGAGGAAAGAGTGAGTGGCTTCCATAGGTGTTATAAATACCTTAGTCAGTTCCTGCAGCTACAGCACAGTTCCACAGACCAGGTAATCTCTAAGGATGAAGACATAGTTCCCACAGTTACAGATGTTGCAGGTGGTCAGGGATCACTCTTTGCTCCAAGGCACTACCTTGTCACTTCTTTCTCTAGAGAGAGCAGGGCTGGGTCCACGTGAGTGGCAGGGGTGAACTTACCTTGGGGCTTTACATAAGACAATAACCATGACTCCTCCCAATCACCTCCTATACTGTGCTTGAGGACCAAATGTCAGCATGGGCTTTGCAGGCATCTCAAACATGCAGCCCTTATTGGTACAGAAGTCCTGTGATGGTGTGCCTCTGTATTTTGATTATGGGGCTTATCACAGGAAGCTGCATGTGTTACGATTACATAAAATTAAACACAAATGTGCATAAGGATGTGTGTGTAAGGTCTGAATTAAACAGTGTGGCTTGAGATAGGCATAATTCCCTGTGTGCATTTTACATCAGATATTAACAGTCAGGAGGCTGGGTGAGAGTTCTCAGTGAAGTCTTGTATGGTTCTTTGCCACCTCATATGACTCTATAATCACTCTTATTTTCTGTTTTATATTTATTTTTATTATTTTTAAAAGCAATCTTATTTTACATACCAATCCCAGTTCCCTCTCCCTCCCTTCCTCTAACTTCCCCCACCTTCTTCCCACCCCACCCCCATCCACGCCTCAGAGAGGTTGAGTCCTCCCATGGGGATTAATCAAAGTCTGCCACATCATTGGACCAAGCCCCACCTTCCTGTATCTAGACTGAGAAAGGTATCCCTCCATAGGGAATTGGCTCCAAAAAGCCAGTTCATGCACTAATGAGAAATAATGGTTCCACTATCAGTGGCCCCATAGGCTGCCCAAGCCCCCCAACTGTCACCCACATTCAGGGAACCAAGTTCTGTCTTATGCAGGTTCTCTAGCTGTCACACTGGGGCCAGTGAGCTCCTTGCTTAGATCAGATGTTTATGTTGGTTTTACCAACATAGTCTTGACTCCTTTGTTCATACTATCACTCCAAAGTCCCTACAACTGAACTCCAGGAGTTTGGCCAAATGTATAGCTGTGAATCTCTGCATCTGCTTCCATCAGTTACTGGATGAAGGCTCTATGATGGCAATTAAGGTAGGCATCAATCTGATTATAAGGAAGGGCAGTTAAGGTACCCTCTCTACCATTGCTTAGATTCTTAGTTGTGGTCATCCTTGTGGATTCCTGGCAATTTCCTTAGTGCTATGTTTCTCATTAACCCTATAATGGCTTCCTCTATCAAGGTATCTCTTGTTATCCCTCTCTGTCCTTCCCCCAACTTGACCTTCTTGATCTCTCATGTTCTCTTCCCCAATCCTCTTCTCCCCTCCCTACACTCCTACTACCCACTCCCTCTCCCAACACTCCCAATTTATTAAGGAGACATTGTCCCTTTCCTCTTCTGGGGAGGTCCATGTATGTCTGTCTCTCTTAGGGTCCTCCTTGTTTCCCAGCTTCTCTGGGTTGTATATTATAGGTTGGTTATCCTTTTCTCTATGTCTAATATCCACTTATGAGTGATTACATACCATATGTGTCTTTCTGTGTTTGAATTACCTCAGTCAGGATGGTTTCTTCTAGTTCCATCCACTTGCCTGTCAATTTCAAGATGTCATTGTGTTTTTCTGATGAATAGTACTCCATTGTGTAAATGTACCACATTTTCATTATTCATTCTTCAGTTGAGGGGCATCTAGGTTGCTTCTAGCTTCTGGTAATTAGAAATAATGCTGCTATGAACATAGTTGAGCAAATGTTCATGTGGTATGATTGAGCATCCTTTGGGTATATGCCCAAGAATGGTAGATTGATGTCCAATATTCTGAGAAACCACCATATTGATTTCCAAAGTGGCTGTCCAAGTTTGCATTCCCACTAGCAAAGGAGTAGTGTCCCCCTTTCTCCACATCCTTTTCAGCATAAGCTTTCATTAGTGTTTTTTGATTTTAGCCATTCTTACAGGTGTAAGATGGTATCTCAGAATTGTTTTGATTTGCATTTCCCTGATAGATAAGGATGTTGAACAATTCTTTAAGTGCCTTTTAGCCATTTGAGATTCTTGTCTTAAGAATTCTCTATTTAGATCTGTAACCCATTTTTAAATAGATTATTTAGTATTTTGGTATCTAGATTATTGAGTTCTTTATATATTTTAGAGATCAGCCCTCTGATCTCTAAACAGGTAAAGATCTGTTGGTAAAGATCTTTTCCCATTCTGTTGGCTGCCATTTTGTCTTGTTGACTGTGTCCTTAACTTACAGAGACTTTTCAGTTGCAGGAGGTCCCATTTATGTTCAATCTCAGTGTCTGTGCTACTGGTGTTATATTCGGGAAGTGGTCTCCTGAGCCAATGCTTTCAAGGGTACTTCAAATTTTCTCTTTTAAGAGATTCTGTTTGGCTGATTTGTATTGAAGTCTTTGATCCATTTGAACTTAAGTTTTGTGCATGGGGATAGCTATGGTTCTATTTGCATTCTTCTACATATTGACATCCAGTTATGCCAGCACCATTTGTTGAAGATGCTTTCTTTATTCCATTTTATAATTTTAGCTTTCTTATAAAAAATCAGGTGTTCATAGGTGTGTGTATTAATATCAAGGTCTTTGATTCAGTTCCACTGGTCCACCTGTCTGTTTTTATGCCAATACCAAGCTGTTTTCATTACTATAGCTCTATAGTAGAACTTGAAGTCAGGGATGGTAAATGCCTACAGAAGTTCCAGTTTTGTACAGGGTTGTTTTGGCTATCCTAGTTTTTATTTTCTATATAAAGTTGAGTATTGTACTTTCAAGGTCTGTGAAGAATTATGCTGTGATTTTGATGGGGGATTGCACTGAATCTGTAGATTGATTTTGGTAAGATTGCTATTTTTACTATGTTGATTCTACCTATCCAATAACATGGGGGATCTTTCCATTTTCTGATGTCTTCTTTAATTTCTTTCTTTAAAGACTTAAAATTCTTGTCATACAGGCCTTTCACTTGTTTGGTTAGAGCTACCCCAACGTATTTTATGTTGTTTGTGGCTATTGTGAAGGGTGGTGTAACTCTGATTTCTTTCTCATCCTGTTTATCATTTGTATACAGAAGGGCCACTGATTTTCTTTTTTGAATTAATCTTGTGTCTTGTCAAACTACTGAAGTTGTTTATCAGCTATGGGAGTTTCCTGATCAGATTTTTCGAGTCACATTTGTAAACTATCATATCATCTGCAAAATTGAAATTTGACTTTCCTTCCAATTTTATCCTCTTGATCTCCTTTTGTTGTCTTATTGCCCTATCTAGAATTTCAAGTACAATATTGAATACATATATATAGAGAGAGAACAGCTGTGTCTTCTTCTAATTTTCATGGAATCAGTTTGAGTTTCTCTCCATTTAGTTTGATGTTGGCTGCTGGCTTACTGTATATTTCATTTACTATGTTTAGGTGTGTTCCTAGTATCCCTACTCTCTCCAAGTCCTTTTTTGTGAAGGGGTGTTGGGTTTTGTTGAAGGCTTTTTCTGCATCTAGTGAGACAATCATTTTTTTCAGTTGTTTATATGATGGATTACATTGACAGATTTTTATATGTTGAACCATCCCTGCATCTCTGGGATGAAGCCTACTTGATCATGGTGAATGATTTTTCTGATGTGTGTCTGTTGTTATGCCCTCCTTTTCATTTCTGATTTTTTAATTTGCATATTCTTTCTGCTTTGTGTTTAGTTTAGATAAAAGTTTGTCTATCTTGTTGATTTTCTCGAAGAACTAACTCTTTGTTTCATTGATTTTTGTATTGTTTTCTTTGTTTCTATTTTATTGATTTCAGCCCTCAATTTGATTATTTTCTGGTATTTACTCCTCCTGGGAGAGTTTGCTTTTTTTTCCTAGAGTTTTCAGGTGTTCTGTAGTCATTAGTGTGAGAGTTCTCCAGTTTCTTTATGTAAGCACTTAGTGTTGTGAACTTTGTCTTAGCACTGATTTTAAAATGTCCCATAAGTTTTGGTATGTTGTGCATTCATTTTTGTTGATTTCTAGTGAGTCTTTAATTTCTTCCTTTACCCAGGGGTGATTTCAATTGAGCATTGTGTTGTTGTTGAATTCTAACTTTAAACCATGGTGATCCAATAAGATGCAGGGGGTTATTCTAAATTTTTGTATCTGTCGAGGTTTGCTTTGTTTCCAAGTATGTGGTTGATTTTAGAGAAGGTTCCATAAGGAGCTAAGAAGAAGGTATATTCTTTTGGTTTGGGGTGGAATGATGTCTGTTAAACATAATTGAGTCATAACTTTTGTTACTTTATTTCTCTATTAAGTTTCTGTCTGGTAGTCCTGTCCAGTGGTAAGAGTGGGGTGTTGAAGTCTCCACTATTATTATGTAATTATGTGGAGTTTGATGTGTGATTTAAGCTTTAGTAATGTTTCTTTTACAAATGTGGGTACATAGATATTAAGAATTGAGACTTCATCTTAATGGATTTTTCCTGTGATGGATATGAAATGTTCTTCTTCATTTTTTAAATTAATTTTAGGTTGAAGTCTGTTTTGTTAAATATTAGGATAGCCATACCAGCTTGTCTCTTAGGTCTATTTGATTGGAAAATCTTTTCACAACCCTTTACTCTGAGGTAATGTCTGTATTTGACACTGAGGTGTGTTTTTTCTATGCAGCAGAAGGATGGATTCTGTCTTTGTATCCATTCTGTTAGCCTGTGTCTTTTTATTGAGACCATTGATATTAAGAGATATTAATGACCAGTGATGGTTAATTCCTATTATTTTTGGTTTTGGTGGTGGTGGTATTGCATGTGTGTTTCCCTTTTTTGGGTTTTGCTAGTGTGGTATTATCTATTGCCTATGTTCTTATGGGTGTAGCTAACTTCCTTGGGTTGGAGTTTTCCTTACAGTAATTTCTGTAGGGCTGGATTTGTGGATGTGTATTGTTTAAATCTGATTTTGCAATGGAATATCTTATTTTCTCCATCTATGATGATTGAAAGCTTTGCTGGGTATAGTAGCCTGGGCTGGCATCCATGGTTTCTTAGTATCTGTAGAACGTATATCCAGGACTGTCTGGCTTTCAGAGTTTCCATTGAGAAGTCAGGTGCAATTCTGATAGGTCTGCCTTTATATGTTACTTGGACTTTTTCCTTTGTAGCTCTTAATGTTCTTTCTTTATTCTGTATGTTTAGCGTTTTGATTATTATGTGGCAAGGGAACTTTTTTTGGTCCAGTTTATTTGGTGTTCTGTAAGCTTCTTGTACTTTCATAGGCATGTCCTTCTTTAGTTTGGGGAAGTTTTCTTCTATGATTGTGTTGAATGTTTTCTGTGCCTGTAAGCTGGACTTCTTCACCTTCTTCTATCCCTATTGTTCTTAGGTTTGGTCTTTTCTCCATGTCTCAGATTTCCTGGATATTTTGTGTTTAGAAGTTGTTGAATTTAGCAATTTCTTTGATCAATGAATTTATTTCCTCTATTGTGTCTTCAACACCTAATATTCTGTATTACATCTCTTGTATTCTGTTGGTTATGTTTGCATCTTTAGTTCCTGATCATTTACCCAGATTTTCCATTTCAAGCATTCCCTTGGTTAGTGTTTTCTGTATTGCCTCAATTTCAGTTTTCAAGTCTTGAACTGTTTGAACAGAATAAACCTGTTTGTTTATTCTTGGATTTCGTTGTTTTAAGAGATTTTTTTTTCCATTTTTTGTCTTTTCCTCCATTTCTTTAAGGGAGTTTTTTGTTTCCTCTTTAAGGGGCTCTATCATCCTCATAAAGTTATTTTTAAGGTTGTTTTCTTCTGCTTTGTCTACATTGGGATGTTCAGGTTTTGCTGGTGTAGAACCCCTAGTTTCTGGTGGTACCAATTGCTCTTTATGTTGTTGAATGTATTCTTACAGTGTCATCTACCCATCTCTTCCTACAGTGTGTACAGGTGGGGATTATGCTTTAGGTGATCTCTCTTCATCCAATTGGTGTAGCTGGGGCCTGTGGCTTAGGTGGCCACTCTTCTTCCTACAGGTGCAGGCAGATGTGTGCCTCTGCTGAGTGCTGATGCAACACTGAGGTTCTTCCAGGTGTAGGTGGGGCCAAGACTCTGGTAGTTGCAGATGCTGTGCAAGATGCTTGGAGTGTGGGGAGGCTGCTCCCAGGCCTCTGGGGCTTTGCTGGGTTGGTGGGGGCATGGGTGTGTCTTCAGGAGATAGGGCCAAAATAGTAGGGTCTTCCAGCTGAGGACCCAGACACTCAACTCCAGATGGGGGTGGGGCCAAGGCTCTGATGGCCATGGCCACAGTTACCTGGGGGATAACCTGGGGTGTAGTGAGGCTGCTCCAAGGTCTCTGGGGATTTGGTGGGTGGGGTTGGGGTATAATCATTCTCAAATGCTAAAAATGAACTAAGCATTCAACTCAAGAATATCAGAAAAAGTCTAAATGAGCAAGGAAAATATTAACTGAATAGAGGAGAATTTAAAAATATATATATAATTTAGTTCTTTGAAAAGAATGCTAAAAAAATGTCAGTTGATGAAGAAAGACGTGGTAAACACAAATATTTTTAAAGTAAGAATATAATGAATCCTGTGCTGTTGAACTGAGAACTTTGAATGCATATAATTATGGAAAAACTTAAAATGACAAACCTAGCATAAGGACAAAGAGAACAATTCAGTGGATCAATGGGATTAAAGAAACTGAAATGATAGTCAAGCAATTCTGAAAAACACTACGCCCTCAACAAGAAGGCACAAGATCAAGCCAGCCAAAAGTTTCAGTGTGGATGGGAACACCTCCCCAAGTTCCTACCTCTAACAGAGGAGCTACTGTTGTTTGATGGATACTGAGGAAAGGAGAGTCATTCTTCCTTGCGGATTTGGTCACTGCCAGCTAAATTACACATGTCCCAGTGGATGGCCACACACCCATGTGCATATGGGCAGCAGCAATAGGATTCAGGGGGTTATTAACAGCAACAATGATAACAATAAGAAAAAGAACATGAATTGGAAGGTGTAAGGTGTAAGTGTGGATGAAGTGAAACCACCGAACTGGACCACTCCATGTGTAGAAAGAAAAGATATAGTGATGGTCAAACTTCCAAGGCTTTATCATTGGGAGTGTGTAGGCAGGGAGAAGAGAAAACTGGAAGAAAAGCAAGTAGATTTTACAAAACAGTCAGCAGGGCCCGGGTCTTTGAGCTGACGGAGACAGTTCTATTGGTAAGAATTAAATGCCCTTGCCCTGGGTCAGTGGTTCTCAGCCTGTGGGTTTCACATATCAGATATCCTGTATATCAGATATTTACAGCATGATTTATAACAGTAGCAAAATTACTGTAATGAAATAGCAATTAAATTTTATGGTTGGGGATCACCACAACATGAGGAACAATATTAAAGGGTCATGGCATTAGGAAGGTTGAGAACGACTGACCTAGGTAGTTGGTGTGAGAGGGAAAATTAAGGGAAGTTCCTGGCAGATTAAAGGACGTTCCTGGTAAACAGAAAGCCCACCTATACATCTGCTGCTGTCCAGGACTGTCACCAGCACTGCCTTTTGGGGGGTGGGGGTTGCTTTGAACCCAACAGGAGGCAGTTGAAGTAGGGAGCACTAGGGGGAGATGGAGGCAGGTAGTGGTAGATAGGTATGATCAAAATACATATGAAAATTTAAAAACATAGATAAAAGCTACCATTAAAAACAACAGCTATATAGGTCTGTCTCAAAAAACTCAAAAAAAAAAAAACCCCAGCAAAACCGACTAAACTCATGTGACTGATGAACAGTAGGTTCTAACAAGTTATCAGAAGAGGTTCAATTCTTAACTTAATGCTATTTTTCCTAAAAAATTAAAAGAAAGGTAATTTAGTATCCTGTGAGAAGTTAGTGGGACCTTAATTGAAAAATCAGGTAAAAATTCAGGCACATTTTCGATGGTGATGTATAGAGAATGTATCTGAAACCAAATATAGCCAGTGGGTCCAACACTGCTTTCAAAAATATTAATCGTGGACACGGAAACTTATCTCAGGACTGAGTTAATTTCAGTAACAACATAATCCATTACTATAATATAAATGATATAGATCATATAGCTATTTACATGAGACAAACATTATTAAAACATTGTCATCAGTTTATCATTATATTTTAAAAGTCTTTGGAAAACAGGAAATGTGACCCTTGATATGGAACATTTAGGGAGTGAGATTCAAGATATCTCTATGAGTTCAAGACCAGACTGGTCTACATAGAGAGTACTAAGACAGACCAGGTTACAGAGTGAGAACCTGCAGTGGTTTAAATAAGAGTTACCCTATAGAATCATATATTTACAGGCTTAGTCATCCATAGGTAAACTACTTAGACGGATTAGGAGTTGTGGTCTTGTTGGAGGAGGTATGTCACTGAGAGTGGGGTGTGAGGTTTCAAAAGCCCACACCATGCTCTGTAATGGAACTATCAGCTACTTCTCTTGCACCATATCTACCTACAATCTAGCACCAATTGTGCCATGCTTCCTGTCATCATGATAGTGAACTAACACTCTGAAACTATAAGCAAGCCCCCAATAAATGTCTGTATAAGAGTTGACTTGGTTGTGGTGTCTCTTTACGGCAATAGAACACTAAGACAGACATTGTCTCAAAAACTAACTAAATAAGTCATGTAGTGGTGGTGTATGCCTTTAATCCCAGCACTTGACAAAGATTAGAAAAATAGGATAATACCATTGGATGTCATGAGTGTGTTGGTATACAAATGTTCTCACACAATTAGAAGCTGAGAGTGTCTGACAGCACTTTGTCCAATTAAGTTTAATCATCAGACAATACTTTCTCTCCTAGGCCCATGTATACTGGAAAAGGGCTCATGCAAATAATTCACATAGGGATGTACTGTAGAAGGTCCCCTGCAGCATAGTGTATTGTAGTCATTATTGGGGAGCAGGCCCTTCAGCAGGGAGTAGACTGATGCAGTAAGAAGACACAAACCGTGAAATCCCATGTAGTGGTTGGAAGTGGTTGACTAAGGGCACATAAGGGCTTGTCAAAGGAATAGTGCTGTACAGCAAAGCAAGAAAGAAGCTAGAATATACTCCAATTTACATAATTAAAATGCATGCATACTAATCAATTGCATGCATTTTTAAAAATTCATTCAAGCAAGAGAACATATGTGGAAATAACATTTCTATGGAGGAAAGGCAATGAAGGTAAATTGGAGATGAAAATGCAGAAATATATAAATGCAGAACAATATTTGGGGATTGTATGGGTGTCTATTACTATTGTAATGAGTCACTACACATGCATCTATTTTTATGGTCAGAAGTTCAAAATAGTTCTTCAAGGCTGTTCCTTTTTCAGAATTTAGGTGAGAATCAATTTCCTTGCCTTTTTCAAGGAGGCTGCCTACATTCCTTGGCTTAGGGCTGCTTTATCTATTTTCAGTACCAGCAGAGAGGCATATTCTCTCTTCTTGCATCTTCTGTTCTGTTTTTAAGGACCTTTTGATGCAGTGAGTCCACCTAGACGTTCTGGGGTAACCTACTACTTCAAGTTACTCAACTTAATCATATCCAATGTATTTCTTCCACAGAAAGTAGCAGGTTCCAGGTGACCTACTGGATTCATTTCCAATCACAGGGGATTTAGTACCAAGACAGGGTACTAGTCTATGTGGATGCATGTGATCTGAGTAGACATTTGTGTGGTGGCTGAATATAACTAACCTGACTAGTTTGTCATACTGTTCAGCCAGTTCATTTTGATATTGTGAAGGTCAGAGTAACTTTTCTAGCTGTGTCATTTTATCCCAGAGAATCATCACATAGTCCACATAGGCAGAGAAAGGCCACTGTCTTGCATTCTGTGGATTCAGCAGAAACTTCTGGATTTCCAGACATATGATGCAAAACCAGACTTTCCTTTCTCCAGAGGACCAATCTTGGACTGTGTGATACTCTGGCTAGCCCTATAACCAAAGCATGGACATTTATTCATCTGGATGGTATGAGCTATTATTTAGCAAATATTGACTCACACTGCTTTCTCCTTCCATGCTCTTGTGGATATGAGCCCCACTCCTGATGGATTTGCAGGGTGTCCTGTGTTGGCGATACAGTCAGTATTCCCAGGTATGATATGAGAGAACTTTAGCAAATGGTACACAGGTTGGCTTAACTATGCCAAATCTCTCAAATTAAAAACAGGGCCTGGGGAGTGCTGTCCCTGCAACCTAGGATGTAAAATAATTAGAACAACCCTGAAAACAGCTCAAAACTTCAAGCCAAGCTGAACCCAGCCTGGATAATACAAGAACATGTAAGGAACACTAAATAAATAAATGAATAAATAAATAAATAAATAAATAAATAAATACTTGGTTGTAAAGCAATAGCTTGTGTTACAATAAATCTTTCCGCTAAAGCCACCCGAGCCCTACTACCACGTGGGTGTTCTCTGCCAGCTGCCTGAGTTCTGCCTGCCACGTGGATGGACAAAATAATACAAGGATTTACATTTGGTACAAATGCTGCTTGGCCAATGACTAGGATTCTCATCTGTTAGCTCAGTCTTAATTATCATAAATCTATATATTTTATAAGACTTATAGGACACCTTCCATTTGTGTCCTCCCTTGCCAGTGGATCACATGGCACTGCTGGAAGATGCGAAGAGGAAAAGGAGCAACTTCCTATTGGTCCTTGCTTAAATATGATTCTCCTTTTTATGTCACTTCCTGCCTGGATCACCACTTCTCTACTACATTTCCCAGAATCCTCTTTGACTCCTAGTCCTGTCTAACTTACTGTCTCATTGGCCAAACAGTACTTTATTTATCATCCAGTAAGACAAACACATACACAGAAGCACTTCCCCCATCAGGCTTGGAAGTGATTTATTACATAGCACTATGGTGTGTTGATACTACACCAATGTGCATACGTAATTTCATTCCAACTTCACAGGAGATATGGGTTAACCTATTTATTCGGGGTTCAGAGTTCATAAATAAGGTATGATAGGCAAGAGAAAGAAGGTGTGGAGATGGTGAGCATTTAAGAAAGTCCTTGTATAAATTTAGGTCTGATGAAAAGCAGGAAAAGAAGTCTCATAGAGGACTTTCAACTTGGCCTTGGTCTACCCTCCACAACAGTTGAACATCAGCAAGAAAGAATAGTGATTATTTAGTCACTGTTCTATGGCTCTGAAGAGACACCATAACCAATGCAACTCTTATAAAAGAAAGCATTTAATCTGAGTTTGCTAACAGTTACAGAGGGTTAGTCCATTATCATTATAGCAGGAAGCATGGCAGCAGGCAGCAGGCAGCAGGCATGGGGATGAGAGCTTTACTTCCTGATTGACAGATAGGCAGGCCAAAAGAAAGACTTGTATTGTTACGATAAATCTTTCTGTCAAAAGCCGCTGAGCCCCACCGCCACGTGTAAGCTTTATGGCAGCCGCCTGTCCAAGTTAGGCCCAAATGAATACATAGAGAGACTTGTATTAGTTACAATGTTGCTTGGCCAATGACTAGGATTTTCATCTGTTAGCTCAGTATCAATCATCATACATCTATATATTTTATAAGACTTATCTTATCGGACGCCTTATTGGCGTCCCTCCTAGCTGGTGGATCACATCTTGCCGCTGGAGCAGGAGCCGAGGGGAAAGAGAGCAACACTTCCTTTTTCCTCTTCTTAAATATGAGTCTCCTTGCTATGTCACTTCCTGTCTGGAGCACCATTTCTCTACTACATTTCCCAGAATCCTCTTTGACTCCTAGTCCAGCCTAACCTGCTGTTTCATTGGCCAAGCAAGTACTTTATTTATAAACATACACAGAAGTATTTCCCCCATCATCTCCTCTTTTCTGTCTAAATAAAAAGAAGGGTAACTTATTTTTTATAATAACTGAAGAAAACTATAACCATAACTATCTGTCTTTAACTCTATCAAAGACCACAGAAGAATAATATATAAACTCTTGAATTGACAGGACATCTTGCTACCTGGGCAGTCATCCAAAGTTCCTCTGTAAATGTTGGGGCATCCATCTTTAGCCTATAGGCCATAGTATGTCTAGCACATTCCTCCATTTTAACAGGAACCCTTTAGTTTTGTAAGTTTAGCAGTCATTTTCTTGTGGGTCCTGCATGTCCAATTTATACAGCAACAAACAGTCCAGGCAAGAGCAGTTTCTTGCCCAAATGGCTAGTCTTGCCATGTTGAAAGCAAACTCCATAACGAGTTTCTTCGATGCCCATCCTCCTTTCTGACATAATTGGTGTGTCAGGAGCAGTTGTGTCTCACTGTCTAGAAAAACCCTAAACCATTTAAATGCCATATTTCTGTAGGTCTTTGAAAGGTTTGAAGAATATCTAACCATCTCAAATACATCTCTATATCTAGAAAACCTAACTAACCTAATTATAACTTCTGACTATTATAGGTAAAAGATCTGTATAAACACAATACCTAAACAAGAGACATATACATATCACAAAACTGACCTTAAAGTTGTATCAATAAATGAAAATCTTTACCAATTAAAGTATTCATTCCTAGATCCTATTCTCTTTTTCTTTTTTTATCATTTATAACCAACCTCATTTAAATGAAAACAAACATTTATAAACAATACTTGGGAATATGGGCGTCGTTCTTTCTAAACTGCTTTCTGCTGATTGGGGGCGATGTTCATACCATTAGGATCATGATAAAACATAGAAACCTGACCAAGTCCTTGTTTTTGTAGTCTGTAAGGCTGTATCATCTCAGCTTTAGGGGGTCTTGTTGGATCAAACCATATTAGTCTGGAAGGAATCAACAGCTTTTGATTTTCTGTGGAAATACAAGCAAAACCTTTATTTTTAAGTAGCCTGTCCTTAGACTTAAACTTTAAAGTTAAAGTATTTTTAAAATGTATAAGTTGGATTAATTTAGCAGTATTTATAATCAAATGTATTTTAGCAGCAGTAATTCTTTCCTTGGCAATCAAACAAATTAAAGACAACAGTATGGCATTTAGTATCCAGATTCTCTGTATATTTTTTATCTCTAGGTGGCTTTTTATTATTTTACTTTTACTTCTTTTTGTTTCTTTTTTTTTTTTCTGAGACAGGGTTTCTCTGTGGAAATCCGCCTGCCTCTGCTTCCTTTAGCAAATCCTACCCGTGTTGGCCACCACAACCGGTTACTCTATTTCCTCCTGTTACTTTTTCTCTCACAAGCTTACATACATTTTTAAATGTATTGTAAACCTTTAGAGGTTTTTCTTTATCTTAATCTGTCTTTAACATCTCAGAAGTCCGAGTATAACGCCCAAGAGCACCGGGACAGTGGGAGCATATGGAAGCTGCTCCAATGCCTCTCAGCAGCCCGACAGGGCAGGCTGTGGCGGCAGGTTTCCGTCTTTCTCTGGAAACCTTGGGGCATGAGGTCATCCCACTCCTGACACCATTCTGTTACGATAAATCTTTCTGCCAAAAGCCGCTGAGCCCCACCGCCACGTGTAAGCTTTATGGCAGCCGCCTCTCCAAGTTAGGCCCAAATGAATACATAGAGAGACTTGTATTAGTTACAATGTTGCTTGGCCAATGACTAGGATTTTCATCTGTTAGCTCAGTATCAATCATCATACATCTATATATTTTATAAGACTTATCTTATCGGACGCCTTATTGGCGTCCCTCCTAGCTGGTGGATCACATCTTGCCGCTGGAGCAGGAGCCGAGGGGAAAGAGAGCAACACTTCCTTTTTCCTCTTCTTAAATATGAGTCTCCTTGCTATGTCACTTCCTGTCTGGAGCACCATTTCTCTACTACATTTCCCAGAATCCTCTTTGACTCCTAGTCCAGCCTAACCTGCTGTTTCATTGGCCAAGCAAGTACTTTATTTATAAACATACACAGAAGTATTTCCCCCATCACTTGTATGGGTGTTTGAAACCTCAAAGCCCACCTCAAATGACACATCTTCTCCAACAAGTATGTACTTATTTCAACAAGGCCATACCTCCTAATCCTTCCCAAACAGTTCTACTAACCGAGACCAAGCATATAAATATACAAGTCTATGGAGACCATTCTCATTTAAATCACTACTATGATCACCTTTATGTTTCTGATAGGAAAAATTTCTCATTTGGTGACTTACATAAAATCTGTAAGACCATGCCAATATATCACAGCAAAGGGGCAGTCTCCCTAATGGAGCCTCAGCCAGGAAACACAATGTGCACATTTTATTCCACCACTGTCACTGAAAGATGTACAAGAAGGCCAGGAAGTGCTTCATAAATGATCAAGGGGGCATTAAGAGGGCTAAGGTGTCATCTGGATCCAGCTTCTCTTTCCTACATAGCCTAGCTGGCTTCCCTTTTGGGTGTTTGGTAAAGTCACTGGAATAGATAGCTTTGCTTCATACCATTCATTTCCATTCTCTTTGGCTAGGTAGGTCCCAAGTGAGACTGGACAGAGAATAAGTTTCCTTTAACTGACAGTGGTTTTCATTTGAAAATGTTCCTACAGTTTAATGATACTCTTGTACATTTCAAAGAATAAAGCTTTGGACATCATAAAAAAGCTTGGTAGGCATTTCTGGGGCTGCTGACACAGCAGGGCTCGTCAAGGTCCAGCAGTCCTGAACAGTGTCTATAGATTAATGCAATTCCTTGTGAGATCAAGAGTGTCCCGGGGTGGAGGAGTTCTCAGTTATGAGCTGTCAGAGCTTTGAAAAACCCCAGATCTGAATATAAAAGCCAGACTCTCTAACTGAAAGGAAAAGTAGCAGTTTTGGAGAGGGACTATCAAAGTCCAATTAGGAGCTATGACTCCTGCTTGTTGTACATAGTCTAGATGCAATTTGATCTACAACAAGGCTTCTTAAATAGTGACAGCAATAGCTATATTGTAGATTCTTTCCAAAGTCCACTGCTGGCATTATTCAGAGCCAAAAGAGTGAAAATTTTTGAATTATTTAACACCTCCCCTGAATCCAGCACAAATCCAGCACAAGGTGGCTTTTGACCATCCACCTCCAACCTCTCTCTCTCTCTCTCTCTCTCTCTCTCTCTCTCTCTCTCTCTTTCACTTTTTTGACAATGGACAAAGTGACTGGCCATGGATTAAGAGTGATTTGAAATAAAACCTGGAAGATGTTATAGGCTTGGCTTCTCTTCCCCCATCCTCCCTAAATCTCCTTTTCTTTCTCTGGAATCTAAAACCATGTAATTTAGAAATTGCTTCTCTCTTTCCAACCCGATTTTCTCTGCCACAAAAGTAATTTTTAAACATACTAAAGCTTTTATTTCTAGACGTCAGTCTTGTGCCTGTGTCCAATGAATGTTTCCCAGTCTCTGAGCACTTGAACAGCTGATGTGTTGAGAGACATGGCTGGCTAGCCACCTTGTCCCAGGGCTCAGCAACAGAACAGGTGGAGAGGTGAGGGGTACCTGGGATCTGAGACCGAGCTGGGAAACGCAGTGAATTGCCTAAGGTACCAGATTTGTGGATGTGGACTACTCAGTCCACATAGGTCACTGGTATGGGAAATGAACATGGAACATTCAGCCAGTTCAGGGAGTGTAGATTTCTGTAGCAGTAAAGATAAAGTTAGGAAGTGCTCATGGTGCCTGTTCCTAACTAGTATTCTTAAATATCAGAGTTCTCAGTGTGTGTACTATGGTTACCAAGAACCCCTAGGAACCCCCATAGGCATATGAACTATTTATAAATATGGGAAATGCAGCAGCATCAAGCAGACACCATGCAAGCTGATAACCTAAGGCAGTCTCTAGTTTGGGCACTAGACTATGTGGCCTACATGCATTGCCTTGATACAATATCTTTGCAAAGCCAGGCTTTGGGCCGTGTCTGAGATGAAATGCAGTTATTGGATGCAAATCAACTTGTAGCTGGCAACAGATCTAGCAGTGTCTGAACTGAACTCACAGTGGAGAAGCCGTGTGGGGCTGCTCACAAAGATACACATGTTCATTAGTGAGTAGTGATCATTAAGAGTAAAATAATTTATTCTCCTGTTGATTGCATACTGGATAGTTTTATGTCAACTTGACACAAGCAAAAGTCATCAGAGAGGAGGGAACCACAATTAAGAAAATGCCTCCATAAGATCTGGCTGACAGCAAGCATGTATGGCATTTTTAAAATTAGTGATTGGTGGGGAGGGCCTAGCTATTGTGGGTAGTATCATCCCTGGGTTGGTGGTCCTGTGTTCTATAAGAAAGCAAGCTGAACAAGTTGTGATGAGCAAGCCAGTAAGCAGCATTCCTCCATGGCCTCTGCATCAGCTCCTACTTCCATGTTCCTCCCCTGTTTAAATTCCTGTTCTAACTTCCTTCAGTGATGGACTGTGGTATGGAAGTATGAGCCAAGCAAACCCTTTCCTTCCCAAGTAGCTTATGTCATGTTGTTCCATCACAGCAACAGAAACCTGGACTAAGACAATGTGTCTGTCTTGTTTTCTCAAATCATTTTTAAGATGCCAGGGTGTAGGTACTTATTAGATTATATGAATTGACTAATGAATGAAGCTACTGGGTGTTTCTTTGGTTTGGAAAGTACAAAAATAAATTACCAAAACACCAAGGGCACCATGGTGGGAAAGTTTGCGAAGCTGTGCTTAACTGTGTATGAAGAATGGTATACAAAACAGAAACACTAGTGAAAGGAGGCAATTAGACAAATAACATCAATGTGGAAAGCAGTGATTGATAGAGCCAGAATGAAAGGAAAGGGGCTAAGATTGTGAAATCCTAAAAGATGGGAATGGAGAGTATTTTTTGGCTGGTGCACCATGAAGCACTCTTTTCTCTGTCTCTGTCTCTCTGTCTCTGTCTCTGTCTCTCTCTCTCTCTCTCTCTCTCTCTCTCTCTCTCTCTCTCTCTCTCTGTGCGTGTCTCTCTATCTCTATTTCTAATTGAAAATTAGATTTTTTAAATGAAGCTGGCTCTATAGGGAAACTACATCCTATATTTAAATATTCTGTTGAAAGCTCCCCCAGATAAATAACTTGCAATGGCATGTGCTCACAGGAGCATCTTCTTCCTCCTGCTCCTCTTGCTCCTCCTCTTCCTACCCACCCCTGCTCCCTCTGTCTCCACCTATTGGCAAAAGTAGCATTGAGCGTTGTGATTAAGCAGAGATGTGAATTTTACAACCTCACTAGCAGCACTGTTAAAGTAAGGTATCAAAAGTGTTTGAAGTCTGTCATAGTAGTGTACACCTGAAATCTAGCACTTGGTGTACTGAGGAAATACAATCAGGAGTTCAAAGTCATCTTCAACTATGTAACAAATTCAAGGCCAGCCTGTAATATCTGAGGCTCTGTCTCAATAAAACAAACAAAGCCAAAACAAAATGGTGCCTAGTGCCAAGAAACAATGCTTTAGTATCTGGTTCAGAGCCCTCAGGATCTAGCTCTGAGGCTCTCACTCCCGTCCATCAGCCGCCTCTTGAGTCTGCTTTATCTGAATCTTGAGTCCCTATCCTGGTATTATGGAGTAGAAGTGGACCAGTTATGATTAAACCTTCCCATATATTCCAATCAATTCAGTCACAGCATGAGGTCACAGATTTGGATCAGACCTGCTGATCTTTCAACTGAGGTCCAGAGTTGAGTAGAAGCTGTGGTGGGAGTGGAACTATAGAAGATGGAGGAATGAGAACTTGTAGTCTACATGTCACCCCTGCATAACCTCCCTCCCTAACTAGTGTGCTTTGCCTGGCATTTTATCTAGTTTGCCTCTCACCTGGTTTAAGGCAGTTACTATTTTATTATAACATGACACATACCATTTTCCATAGCCTGTAATTTGGTCAGGTCACCTGTTTGATTGCCACTGTGGTTATCTGAGTCTGCCCTGCCAAGGTTTAGTTTCAAGGAAGGCAGAGAACAAACATGTGACAGTTTTAAAACGATTATGCCCCCAACACCTTACCTGCCACACTGTTGCTATGTACATGTTTTAAACCAAATCTCAGAGAGAAGTAAAACTTTTATGTAAGTGGAGAGAAAAGATTAAGGACATGGTTACAGACCTAAAATCAAAGAAATAAAATTGTCGGCATTTGTGCATCCCAGGGCCCCTGAGTGGTTTTCTCTATAGTGCTCATTATCACGTATCTTGCTACACATTTGTCTGATATGATATTCAGTCCTCTTGCCTTCGATAGAATGCATGCTCCATAAGAACAGAGAGGCTATTTCGTCTGCTCTTACATCTAGTATAGTGCTGGATATAAGGTAAGAGCTTAAAATATTTATTTGAAGAAAACATCTTCCTAGTATTTTTCTTTGGGCAAAGAATACTCTTATTTCACTGTGACAACTATCCTGATTGTTACTATTATCCCATGATATGTATGGTAGAAAGGGCCAAGGCATGCAAACTTGCTAGCACATCACTGCATGGGGCCACCTGTCTGGTAGGAGATAGGCATGGCTACTCCACTGCCCTGTCCTTGCACACTTCAGCATCTCAATGGCCATTTGTCTATGTATTATTCTTCCTTGGATATTAAATACACTATCCCCTATACTTGGGCTTTAATTGTTTAACCCCCTCAACATTCTTTCCCATTTACCTGGTAATGTCCTGTGCCCAAGGTCTCTTCCTTCAGAACAGTGTTCTTCCTTTAGAACAGACTCCATGTTATACTGCTGCTTATTTACTCTCAAATATGTAGGCTCATGTCCACTAGCATGTGATGGGTACAGTAGAAATAGTGATGTTTAATCCAGATCCAGGAGCCTATGAGTCAAGACCAAGAACATTCCATTTAGAAGTACACAAGCATTTGAGTCAAAGAGTCTAAGCCTTAAAGAAAACTCCCAATACTATAGAGGCTTCTGATACATAACTTGGTAAATAACTACCATTTTGCCAATTGGCATAATCACTATCAGAAATTGGTTGTGTTCAGGAGCCTATTGACTAGCATAATAATTATACACTATTAAACTTATTCAAAATATGTAGGCCAGTCAATATTTTTATTTTATTGGAGTACTGGAGACAGAAACCAGGACTTTATGCATTCTGTCATTTTAACTCTAAGTTATACTCTCAGCTCCCAAATACCTTTTAAAACAGTCTTCAGACTTACACAATGAAAACCAAGATCTCTGCTTTTCAAACTTAAGCTGAGGCCTGTACCATGACCCCTGAACAGTCCCATGACTGAGTGAATTTAAAGGCCACTTGTCTTGACCCTTGTATGAGAGTAGTAAAATGAAACCCACAATCGTGGATGCCTAATCTAGACAAGGTATTATGGAAGCCTGGGCATACCCATTATACATGGGTTGCCTGGCCAGTTGCCATTACAAACACAGGTATGAATAGACATAGCAGACCTTCAGGGTCTGAAATATTTGCTGTCTGGTCTCTTACACAAAAGGAAAATGTTTTCCCACTTATGACACTATCCCATCTGCCTCAAATGATCCTTTCATACAAAATGGCAAGCAAATTGCATTAAAGGACAGACTTCTGGGCCTTTACTGAGCCATATGGGGAAGAATGGCCTATTTTGTGCTTGCTGGCATGCATGTTCATATAATAAATGTTCATCTGTGAGGTAGAATTAGTCTCAAGACTTGCTCTCATTATAACCTAATAATGCAGTTATGGAAGAATCATTAACCTGAACTCACCTCAAATTTCTTTGGTGACTTCAGTTTCTATGAAAAAGAATGTCTGGGTTGTATAAGACTCATGTTCAAATTGGCTCAAGTGAGTCCCCATAGTGAAGCTATGCATTGCTGCTCTGTGTTCCCAGGAGACTAGTATGTCCCTTGCAGAAGATGCAGTGGGCTTTGTCACTCTCTCTTTCACAGATATCACAGCTGTACTCTGCTAGTAAAGGTCTATTAAGATGATAAAGCATTTGCCTCATTCACCTTTATCCCCAATGTCAGTCCATCTCAGAAATCTAAGATATTTTCATAGAAGTTAAAACCTACCTATAGCAATATCTGAAGAAGCATCCTTGGGAGGTTGATAATGATAAATTATAGTTGGTTAAAGCATAAGTCAAGAAGAACTATAGTACATATAAGGTCAAGAGCTGGCTCATGGTAGTGTTCATGAGTTCTGTTTGACTTAATATCAGGCATCTCACCTCCACTTCTGGACTTGGGAGATGCAACTGTGTAAAACACACAGTTGACACATAGACTTCTTGATTCAGTCATAGCCTTTGGAGACAGTTATCATCCAAATAGGAGAATGAGGCACAGACAGATGGGAGAAGGGAACTGCTTTCCAGTTAAGTGCACACAGAGACAATGGTCTTTCCATCATACCATGGTGCCTCCACTGTCAATATATACTGTTTAATTGAGGAATATGATGAAATTGCCAATGAATTACCTTCTCCAGGACATTGCTACAAAAGGGTGGTAAACAGTCCACCTCCTCAGCTAACATCTCCAGCTTTGATGGTTAGAGTTGTCAAGGCAACTGCCATCAGAAGATGTCTGTGTTGTCATGGTCAACAAAACCCTACCCACCAAACATCAGCAATAATAATAGTCAGTAAAAGAGTAGATGATTCTAGAAAGAAGATGGATTTTAGCTTTGCTCCTTTTACCTTTCTCCCCCTCCTTTGTGTATCATTTCCATGCAGAAATTGCAAATTAATGGTCACATTGAACTATCTGTCAATGTATTACTGCTTTTGCAGTGTCAAATTATGTTGGCAATAATGTTTCCAGCTGCCTAGGACTCCATTGCAATTTAATTTGAAAGGAACTCAAATTGCATCTCCAAATGGATAAAAAATTAATTTTACATACAAGCTATCCACCTCCACATTTTCAGCCCCATGCTCCAAATTATCTCAATTTTTGTTCAACTTTGAACAGTGCATGTGTCCTGGCCTACTCCACATGCAAAGATGAATACATGGCAAATTCATGAACTGGAAATCTGTTTTCTGCACCTTTCTTTAATAAGATGTTCTGCTTTGATTAAGGTCATTAGGAGATTCTGCAGTATTTCCTTTGACTTAAGCTGAGTCCATGCAGAACAAAACCAGGAGGCAATTCTGACTTAACCACATTATTAACCTTAAAATTGGAACACAAAGAGACCCCTAAAACACCCTGTTGCTTATTGCTTTTTTTCTTGTATTATATTAGGAGTTTGGTTATGCTCTTGAGGTCAGGCATCATTGGTTTTTAGATTTACATATCTATCTATTTAACTTATCTATCCGTCTAGCCTCTATATTAGTTCTGTATTCAAGTTATCATGTGACTAAACCCCCTGCAATTCAATTAGAGGTTGACATAAGACTCTGGGTGTGTTAAACAGAATTCAAGGCAGTCAAAATGGCCAAGGAAGTTCTTGGAAAAGGTTACCAGCAAATGTTGGTGTTAGAGCTGGGATTTGAATATATTGACTAGGGATTTGTCTCTGTAGGTCCCAAATACAGAGAACAACACAGAAAAAAAGAGGAGATGTCAAAGGACTTTGCATGCCATATTTCTCTTTAGGAGTATAGGGTTTGCTGTATGAATAGTAGAAATAGAAGTAGAGGGATTGGAGGTAGAAGGTTCCAGTAGAGGTATGAGAAGATAAGCTGTCTTCTGAGGGCAATAGTTTCTTAAAGTGTAAGGGACACACATACACACACACACACACACACACAAAATGGGACCCCCCTGGAGCCAATTCCAAGTACATTATGGGCTGGTCACTTTGGTTTTCCATGAGAGGATATCAGCTTTAAAACGACCTATTCTGTGCACTATAGGTCATTACTCAATCATGGTCAAGTTGTAGGAGTTGCTCAGGAGCAGTCTCATTGGACTCCTTTTACATGCTATTTGATAGCTTCCTTACTTCTCCTCCTGTCCTAATTTCTTTTTTCTTGCTATGATAAAACACTGACTAAAAGCAACTTGTGGAGGAAAGGGTTTACTTAGTTGACAGTTTCAGGTCACAATCCTACACTGAGAGAAGTCAAGTCATGAACTCAAGGCAAGAAACTGGAGACAGAAAACATGGAGGGTCTCTGCCTGCTGGTCTTTTCACTCTTGTGATCAACTAGATTTCTTTAACAGCTCAGATCTACCTTCCTAGGCATAATGCTGCTCATGGTGAGCTATGCCCTCCCACATCCATCAAGACAATCTCTTATAGACAGGGCAACTCCAGCTTGATATTGACAGTCTCCAATTTGAGATTTCCTCAGCTGAGTTGAGGCTGTGACTAGTTGACAACTGGAGATAACCAAGACTACTCAATCTAAACCTAAGATGCTTTTGTGTTGTGTTTCTCTAGGACTCAGTGTAACAGACTGAGGTGCTGGGAATGCAGTCCTGTTCAAAATAAGCTTCTTAGAAGACACGCACGTACACACACACACACACACACACACACACACACACACACACACCTGCACATGCAAAGTCCTAGCACCTAGCACATGCAAAGTCCTAAATGAGCATGCAATATAAGAACAAGTGAAGGCCAGTGACCTGTTTCCATTGTCCTTTGACACAACTCTGTTTCTCTCCTAAAGGACTTGTGCAAATAAGTCTTTAGACCTCAAATTCAAGTTCTCTCTGCTCTTCTTCTCAGCCATTCTTTGCCTCAAAAGTGCTCACAAGAAGGGACAACCAAGGAGAGTAGGACTCGTGGTCCCTGCAATGAGTTTGGAGCTATGGGAACAGGATATTCTAGGGTTTCAGTGACATGAAGCAGGGTTGGAAGGGAGATCAGGGACAGGTGGGCAGAATGCACTGGCTTCTGAGCCCTTGTCCTAGGAAAAAGTCAGTCTGACAAAATCCATATGGGCTCAGAACAAGGCCCAAGGCCACACTACAAAGGTGTTAGAGCCACTATGATTTTCCAGGAGAGAATAACTTTCAGCGGCTCAGACAAGTCAGCATCTCTGCGTTGTTGTGTGCTGTCTTGGCCTGTAGGCTGTTACTGAAGAAGGTCACATGGACAGGGCCTTATCTGGGAAAGAGACCAGAGGCTGAAGGCTTGGGTGTATTTACACGGGGGATATAAATTCAACAAACCAATCTCTACTGCACACACAAGACTTTCTCAGCAATTTTCAACTTGTTTGCACCAACCCAAATGTAAACCCAGGACTTTGCCCATGGAAGGCAATTACTGGAACACAATCTCAGTTTGGCAGGTGAGGCTTGTTGGGAGGTGAGGGTCATCACACTGAAAGCATGAGTGTTTCCATCACACATTCTGAAAACTAGTTTCTCTTATGTAGGATTTCAGGACATCTTCTTGGTTGAAAACAAAGCATAAAAGAAATGTGCTCCTGGGAGACCCTGCTGATGGGTTGGCGTGAACAGGGGAGGTGGGGTGGAAACAAGTGATCAGAACTCATTTTCCTAGAACAAACCATCTGGTCATCTCATAGGAAGTCTGCTTGACAGATCCTAGAGATGCTAGACAAACAAAAAATAGTCGCTGGCAATCTGGGAGACAAATGTATAAACAAGCAATTCCTGGGCAGTGTGACAAGTGCTAAGTATGATGGACAGTAGTGAGTGGAGATCCGGCTACATTCCATTCAGAGCCTAGTGACATATACCATAGAGTTGTTTGCTAAAGGCAGACTCTAAAACACTACCCAGCCCAGAGCTCCTGCCTTATAGCCACGACCTCTGCTTTCTAGAATGTGAATTACCACAGGCACAAAGACACTTCAGCTGCATGTATCTTACCCAGAGGGCCACTAGAGCCACAACTTACTGCATTTGAACTGAGATTTCTCTGAACCTCTTACTATCCCTAGGCTAGGGGAACCTCCAAAATCATCACCCAAGGGCTCTGTAGTATATGGGTGTGTTCCAAGTCCCATTTTTCTGGTGATCCTGTGGAGAGTCCTATTTGGCCAAAGTGTGAGTGCATGTCTTTGCTCTGTCTTGAGTCCAGTTGTAGTAAATATTTTTGTGACGACTGAAGACCATGTTGGAGGTTCAAGAGTCACATGGGGAGGGGTCATATTTGTGGACTCTCCCAACAGACTATTTCATTACTTCCCTACCTCTCCTGATTTATTCACTTCCCAAGACTTTGGTGTTTGTTTGCCTGTGGTAGCTTAGTAGGGCTACAAGCAAGACCTTGGAATGCAGCTCCTTTTCTTAAAACACTCCCATACATATGGCTAGCAATGACTGAACTTAGTGGGTTATAA
Source organism: Cricetulus griseus (assembly GCF_003668045.3). Lineage (NCBI taxonomy): Eukaryota > Metazoa > Chordata > Mammalia > Rodentia > Cricetidae > Cricetulus > Cricetulus griseus. The sequence goes on from NC_048599.1 coordinate 17,528,741, forward strand.
ACAATTACAAAAAGTAATATAAAGTTTGCAAGGGGTCATGTTATGTTGGAGGAACATGGAGCAAGTTGGAGGGGGAAATGGGAATAGATATGATATTTTGTTGTATACATGTGTGAAACTCTCAAGAATAAGGACAAAAACTTTTAAAGGCTTCTTAGAGCATTTCTCCAAGAAAGGCAGTTCTGTGTAAGAGGAATCCCACTGTTAGGGAAAGGCAATTTTCTCTCTTTACAGTTCATTTTATGCTCATTAACAGCCCTCTGAGATTAGTGCAGTAATTTCCACTTTATAGATGAGGAGATGGAGGCACAGAGATGAAGTGCCCTTGGCCAAGGTCACTTAGCTACTGAGTACCAGAGTCTGGCTTCCAGCCATGCTCCAACTCAGAGCATGGGAGAGCCAGTGTCTATGCCTGTGGCCCAATATTCCTACACTGGAGGGAAGTTCTTTGCTGAACTACATGCTTCCCACCCCCCTTGCGCCCTGTGAAAAGAGGGAAGGCCTTGGGATAAGGCTACCTCTAATATAAGCATGACTGTGTTTATATGTATCCCTGCACTGTGAGTTGCAGAATATAGAAAGTGGGGGTTGAAGATAGGCCAGTGTACAGTTTAGCATTAAGTCCCAGCATTCCCTTCTAGTGGCAGGTCTGAGGCTCTTAAGGGCAAAGCAATTTTGTGTTAGAATTTTTGTTTTTCCACAGCATTCTTCTAGGTCTCTCCCAAGTTCCCAACAGCTGTGGCCTGCCTCATGTTTATGCTCCTATTCTGACCTATCTCCAGTGGTGTCACAGTAGAGAAAATCAAAGGTGTAGGACATTCTCAGACTATAAATCTCAACACTACCTCTCACTATGTGGCCTGAGAACAATAATTTCACCTCTCAGAACTTTGCTTTTCTCTAGAGTAGGTCTTCTGATGCCTCCTCGCCAGTTGTTGTAAGGTTGATCAAGCCCAGCATGTATTATTCCTTCCATGGCTGTGGTATTCTGGTGCACTGTTTACCTCCCTTGCATACTAGACATGGGGTCAGACAGATGCAAATTCAAAGATTCATATCCAAAGACTCATTTTGCTATTTGCTAGACTTGTTATTTTATCCAAGTTCCAGGACCTCTCCATTCATTTGTCAAATGAGTAGGCAGTCCCTCCCTCCCAGTATCATGATTCAAGAAGTAGAACAAGTACTTCCTGGATGCTGTTCATTGGTGGTATTTTATTTGTAATTTATTTGTAATAGGCTACACTGGACATCTCAAAACATTGTGTTTGACATAGAATATTGTAGTACTTAAGATGCTTAATGAAACTGTGTCCTTAACGTTAACTGAATATTAAATATCTGTGTTCTCACTTCCTAATGAGGGAGTAGAGGGCCCCATGGGGTGGCTATCTTCCTGGGGTTAAGTGTTGCCTCCCAGAGGAGGAGTGTTAGAAAGGTATTACTTGGGGATATATGCCAGCAGAGTTCTGGAATCTTTACAGATAGAAAAATCCTGCTGGACAGAAGCTGGAGGGGATGCTAACATTTCCCAGGCAGGACTTCCCTCCATCACTATGCCTTTATATCTGTAGTGACCACAACCTAGGCCACCCAGAGATACCCGGCCAAGAAACAATAGCCATGCCTGGTCACAGTCCCTAACTGTGTGTGAGAGCCACACATTTTATCTTTCCTTCCACATAGGTTCAGCATAATGGAACCTGAGCAACTAGTACGATGTCACTTTCACAAAGTCACTCATTTGCTTTTGGGACTCTACATCTCTTTTGTACAAAGGACCCTGCAGCCTGGATAACCGGGCTGAAGAATGAGTGTGAACTCCTCAGTCGAGGAGAGGCCAGAGCTACTGATTTAGGCAATATGCACATCTATGGGATGGGTCATCCTCTTGTCCGACACACTTGTGAAGTGTGTGCCTCGGCAAAGCTCTGTTATTAGCTACAATTATCCCATGAGGTGAATTAGGGAACTCAGTGGGCATCAAGAGCCCCCACCCACAGCTGTTCTTGTTGGTGCCTTGATGCAGAGGCAGATGAACCCTAAAAATTCTGGGAAGTCAAGGACCGAGAGGTGACCATATCCTAGTCTGCTGCGCTGCATAATGATGATACCCAGCACTGCCATTGACAAGACATTCAGGCTGTGTGTAGCATATGAAAGATGATTATTATTATTACTCTTCCTATGCTACACAACAAATAAACCCCCAGCCGTTACATATGGTGTGCTTATTAATTCCAGGTGCAACTCTAATGGCTCGGGATATTTCATGTGGATCCACCCTCTCCTGCAGTGGGGTTAGCTTCTATTATCATCAGTTCACAAATGAAGTAAACAACAAACTCAGACACATGACACAACTTCATAATGTCCTATAAGCAGTGTTGGGTTAAATGCTGATCAGACCCCTATCTTCACCATTCTTGTGTTTTAATCAGTTTTTGTGCAAAACTCATCTCTTTACTTCATGCAAGGTATAAATATCAATGCACAGATTATGGAGTAAGACATGGTCATTGTTATATGTGGGGTCTAGGACAAAGACCAGTGAGTAAGGGGGTGCAGGACAATGTTGTGGTACTGTGGACTGGTAGAATAATGTGCGTGGAGGAAGAGGAGGGGCCAGGAAGAAGAGTGAAGTGTTGCAGGATGCTAGCAAATGGTAAGTGTTATAGGTGAGGTTGGGAGGTGAATTCAAAGGCCAAGTTCATGCGGCATTGTGGTCATGCAGACGGATTGAAGGCTGAATGTCTGTCTGTGATGTAACCAAAGTTCTAAATTGTGCATCTGGATGGGAGGAATGGGAGGAAGAAAAGGAGGGAACCTCAGCTCTATGGAGAGAGGCCGTAGCTGAGTTAAACACAGAAGGCAGTGTACAACTTCAACGGTCATCAAAATCAGCACATCTCAGATGTGTGTGCACTTGGGAGGACCTGGCAGCTCCTAGTGGAAGTCTGATGAAGCGCTGATTTTATATTTTTATGGTTGGCACATTTTTCTGTGAAAGAAATAGCTGAGGCCAGCCTGGTCTACAAAGCTACACAGAGAACCCTTGTCTCGAAAAACCGAGAGAGAGGGAGGGGACAGAGGGAGGGAGGGAGAGAGAGAGAGAGAGAGAGAGAGAGAGAGAGAGAGAGAGAGAGAGAGAATTTCACCCTATTTATTTTTGTTTTGTCCTACATATATGTTCTTAAATTAAAAAAAGAAATGGATTTAAAGAAAACTTCATGTAAATTATGCTACAGGTGACTGTTGGGACATTGAGATGTGAATAGAAGAGCAACAGCAACAGAATCCTGCAGTCTCCTCAAAACTCTTGTGCCTCATGTATATTTTCCAGATCCTGTGCATGGCCCTCAGAATGTGGAGATTGTGGATATTCGGGCCAGGCAGCTGACCCTGCAGTGGGAGCCCTTTGGCTATGCAGTGACCCGCTGCCACAGCTACAACCTCACGGTGCAGTACCAGTACGTGTTCAACCAGCAGCAGTACGAGGCTGAGGAGGTGATCCAGACCTCTTCCCACTATACCCTGCGGGGCCTACGGCCCTTCATGACCATCAGACTGCGGCTGCTGCTGTCCAACCCTGAGGGCCGGATGGAGAGTGAGGAGTTGGTGGTACAGACCGAGGAGGATGGTGAGTAAGGGAGGTCTGTTTATGGGATGGAGAAGGTAAAGTATGTTCAGGGGTCATGGCAGTAAGTGGTGAGGGGTGTGTGTGTGTGTGTGTGTGTGTGTATGTGTGTGAGTGTGTGTGTGTATGAGTGTGTGTGTGTATGAGTGTGTGTGTGTGTGTATGAGTGTGTGTGTGTGAGTGTGTGTGTGTGTGTCTGTGTGTGTGTGTGTGTGTGTGTGTGTGTGAGTGTGTGTGTGTGTGTGTGTGTGTGTGTGTGTGTGTGTGTGTGTGTGTGTGTGTGTGTATACATGTGTGAGTTCATATGAAGGCTAGAGTTCAGTGTCACAAGTGTCTTCTCTATATTTTTTCCACCTGACTTTTTGAGATATGGTCTCTCTTTGGGATTTGGTGCTCACCGATTTGGATAAACCATTCATCAAGCTCAAAGATTGGCCTACCTCGGCATTCACGGCACTGGGAATACAGGCATGCTTTGCCATACACAGTTTTTATTTGGCTGCCGGGAATCTGAACTCTGGTTCCCAGTCTTACACAGGAAGCAGTTTACTGATTGATCCAATTCCTTAACTCTGTCCTCCATCTTTAGTCTTCCCACTTTCTCAAGGTCTCCACAGAAGGGAGGGCCTTGCAGACTAGGCATAGTATAATTCCAGAGAGGTTATATTGCCATGAGCAGTGACATAAATATGTGCTCATGGTGACCCATGCCTCCCCATTCTCTCCTCATGTCTTGTCACTTTCTATCCAAGAATTAACTCAGTCAGATGCCTCCTGAAAAGGGTATTTACCTTATTGCTTAAACATGTTGAGATTGAAAACCAAACAACTTGATTCTGCAAAAATTAAAAGAAAATAAACATAGAATAGCTTAAGGCTTAATGTGCACATTGAATGAGCTCAAAGCTGATTATCCACCTGGATGTTCTGCAGGTATCTCAAATACCATGTATTCCAAAATGAACTAATATTCTCTTCTGGGCTGACTTATCTTTTTATGTTCCTCCTTTCATTGAGTGACACCTGGGAACCTAAGAGACTAGAAAATCAACCTAGGAATTTCTCCCCCCTCCACACCTCCTGTCACCCCATCCCACCTCCCCCACCTCCCTCAATCTCTCCACACCCTCCACCCACCTCATCCCACCTCCCCCACCTTCCCCGCCCCACCACACCCCCACCCACTCCATCCCATCCAATCCACCCCATTCTGCCTCCTCCCTACCTCACCATACCTCCCCCATCCTACCCTACAAGGCTCTACAGAGTCTGCTTCATGCACTACTTTGAATGTGACTCCTACCTTGAGGATACTGGAATCTGGAGCCCTTTTTATAGAATATATAACTACCTTCCTTTCTGTCCTTGCCAATGCTATTCCTTCTGTTTAAACTGACATCCCCTTTCATGTCTGCAGGGCAGATTCCTCTACTGCTATTCCAAGACTTCACTTAAATTTTACTTTCTTTATCAGTTTTCTTTGCCTCACATTTCTTGGTTGTTTCATCCCAGAATTCTAGGACAATCTGCCTGTAACTCCACATAGTAGGTTGTCTTGTGTAGGACCGAATTTGTAATTTTTGAGACATACCTAAGAAACATTTCACTGTTTGTTTACTTTTTAATTTTTTTTTCTTGGCCTGGTTAATTTCTGGCCCCATTAAATTCTCTAGAATCTGACTTAATAAAGATTTCATGACTCAGGAAAGTTTGGGCAGGGATGACAAATAGGTCAGTAAAGTGGAAGAAGCTATCTTTCAACTTCTGGGTAGGTCCAAGGACAGCTCTCAGGGTGGGTTATGTCCCATAGATGTTGCAAGCCAGGGGAAGGAGCTGCAGCTTGCCCTAGCTCTAGATGCATTTTTTTAAACATGCAGAACCCTCCCAGCCCTCATCTCCAACAGGGAGAATAGCAGTCTTTGAGAAGCTAGACTCTCTGGGCCAGTACGCCTGGGTCCCTCTTTAATCTCTTAGTACATTGGTTTTCTCACTGCTAAAACAGACTTGATATTAATGCTACCTTGTAGTTTATTGTGAATGCTAAAGGGGATAGTAGCAATAAGCTTTCAATAAGCATAACTACATTTGCAATAAGTCACAGAAAAAAAATTCCTGACCAGAAAGTCTCTGGTACAGAGAACACAGCCAACCAGATGCAGTGGGACACATCTCCACACTCTCACCAACCACTGCACTGTATGTAGAAAGTAAAATGATCCCAGTATATTTGGGCCCTGATTGGAGAAGCAGGGTGGTAGGTGGAGGGAGAGTGGTCAGTGATTACTATTCCAAGACTATCCCCTAGTGCTGGCACTGAGGAGCATTTGTTGACAAAGCATCACGATACAGCCAAAGAGCAGCTCAGAGAGAAACCCTTCTTAGGTGTTCCCTCAGACCCTTTGAACTGCACTATGAGTTCTCCATCTGCAGCAGCAAGTCCCAAGGCCTAGCTTTAAGCTGTGCCTTGTCCTCTATCTTTCTCATTTTTACCATCCAGAGAAAAATAAATAAACCACAAAGCCTTTATCAAAACAATGTGGGAACAGCAGTGCTTTGAAATTAAATTTTTAGTAAACATCATTAATAAAACATCAATCTGTGCTTCAGGAGATGTGTGGACATTATCATATTAAAGACACCAGCATCTAAGACATCCTTCCTTGGTCTGTAGTTCTTCTGAGGCCATAGCTCAGAAACTGCTGGAAGGTCTCAGTGGGATGTGGAGACTCTTTGACAGTTTGTATTTGTTTTGTTTATTGATGCATTGTCTTAATATGTTGCTCAGGCTGCTCTTAAACTCTTGGTCAAAGCCATCCTCCAGACTTAGCCTCTTGAGTAGCTAGGACTAACGCATATGTTAAGACTGCTGTGGACAATCCCTGTAGCTTAAAGCCAGGTTCCCTTCTCCCTAGAGGGAGAAAGCATTGGTTCCTTTTCTTGGAAACTCATTGAAAGTGAGAGTACACTGAGGTTGGAGCTTGGCAGGGATGCTTGCCAGAGAGCAGCCTCCCAGATTGGGTTCACTGACTTTGTGTTGCTCTTACCTGCCCTCAAAACATGGATTTTTTTTTGGGGGGGTGCGGTTTCAGGATCAGTCATTTTAGCACCCTAGTACCTTTGAGGTTTCACAGAATAATTGCTAGAGAACAGCTCCTGGTCCCAGAGACACTGAACTTTATCAGGAAAACAGCCATTATTAACAAAATTTGAGTGGACTTTTACTTTGCTGTATCCTACAAATATCTCAGATCTTCATGGTCATCATTCAACTTTAGCCAAACTGCACCTAAGTGTGTGAACATCTCACATAGGAAGTCTTAGCAAGTGCAAACCACATAACATGAAGTTGGGGGATGGTAAGGATGGGTGGAGGTAGAGCTGAGAGGAGCTGGGGGAGGGGCAGGGATGAATATGATAAAATTATATTGTATGAATGTATAAAAATTTGAAAGAATTAAAAAATATTAAAATATAAAAGATATTGTGGCATTTAACCATTAGCCCTTCAACATGCATAGCTTAAAAGTAAAGAAATTTTCATATATATCCACAATATCACACAACATCTAAGAAACTTAACGTTACCTTACAATGACTCAACATGGGCCATCAAGAAGGCTTAGTATGGTGATTTAGTATGGTGACCACAACCCACTTGGGGACCACATATCAGATCCTTCATATCAGGTAGTCACATCACAATTCATAAAAGGAGCAAAATTACAGTAACAAAAATAATTTTATGGTTTGGAGGTCAGCACAGTATAAGGAAGGGTCTTAAAGGTTGAGAGCCACTGGCTTAGTAGATAAAGGCATTTCCACCAAGTGTCACAACCCAAGTTAGATCCCCGAGATTCAGAAAGTAGCAGAGAACTTACCCTGGGTAGTTGTCCTCTGACCTCTACATTCATGCCATAGTGCATGCGCATGTGCAAACACACAAATTGCAATACCCCCACACATACATATGTGATTTATCTTTATATACTTATATCCAAAATAAGTAAGTAATGCAATTAAAATAGCCCAACATTTAGTTCATGTTTCTTCAAATGTTAAGTTTAACTCTGTATGATAAAACCAGGATGCAAGAAAATTTCTATTAAAACATTAAAAGTTAGTGGTGTGTATTTCTCTTAACTTTATCTAGGTCATCTTGTGCCCCTCCATCTCAGGTATCATATTTGCTGGTTGGTTGGATGCTTGTTATAAAGAGGCAGAGTGTAGTCATACTGCAGCAAATAGCCTTGTTGTGTATGTTGTCAGGTGTTTATGGGGATATATTTTCAGGTAAATTCTTCACGGTAGGATTGCTGAAGCCAAAGGGTAAATGCACAATCAATTAAGTTCTCCTTTAGAGAAGGCCTATCATTTTTCATTTTCACAGGCAATGTGTACTGATTTAATCTTCACGCCAAATATGAAAGAACAAGCAGTATTTCCCTGTTGTATAATAAGGGAATGTAATTTTAACAATACATAAAAATGTAATTGATTATAATAAGTAAAAGTATAAAATATATTAACATAATTGATATTTGATATGTTTAACCACATCTAATAGGTATATTATCCCAATGTGGCAAAACAGGCTTAAACTCAAATGCTTTAATGTAAGGAAAAGTACCAAGGCTCCATGCCTTATTTTTGTGTGCAGTTCTTTTGAGTCTACTCACCTGGTTTCTCAGGTTACAGTAAGATGGAAGGAGGATGCACGTTGCCAGGGTTAGGTACATCTACACTAACAAGAGGAGGGGGCATGTAAGGCCTGCTAAGAAGGAAAGTGTAATAGGAAATAACAACAAGATGGATACAATGCAGTGCAGAGTCAGACAGTAAGGATAAAAACTATGCACCTTACAGCCTCATTTCACTTCAGTTTATTGCTCTGTAACAATTGTAAAGATGACCTCACAGTATTGAGTGATAGCCAGAAATGCTGTTATGTTTCCCATATGCTCACCGTGAGTTAGGCTTTGTGCTCATACTCTTGTTTCTGTAGTCTACTGCCAAACACCACAATGCAGGTGCTGTTGCCATTGTTATGCAGGTGAGGAATTCATATTTTTCAAGTCTTATCTGTGTGGCCTCCCCTGACCATGTGTTATGAAAGCCTAGAGCTGGCTGAAGTCCCTCTAACACTCTTTCTGACTTTCTCTGTCTCTGTATCATAGTTCACCTTTGTTCTTTAGCTTCTTATCTGCTCCTCTAAAGGAATTGAAGCTTGGGGAAAAGGAAGACTTCATTTTGCTTTGGTGGATGGATACCCCTGATGGATGTTTCCCAGTAAGAAGAACACTGGTCTATAATGTGACCTCAAAAACCAATGGCTGAATGGATGAGTTAATGAATAAGTATCTGACATCGAATCCCATGCCCCTTTCATGATAACATGCTGCTCATGGATAGACATCATCTTCTAAGTTGGCAGCTTTTATGTGTCCTTTAGGTGCAATCGAAGATCACTTGTCCTGGCATGCTAAATCTGACTGTTGGTAGCTCTTCTTGACTCCAAGTTCGGTAACACATTCATTGCTTGAAATCAACCATGGTTGGAGAATTCACACCATGTAAATTAGAAAATAAGTAGTTCTTTTCTTCCTAGAGAACTTATGGCAAAATATTTATTAGCAATCCACTATTTTCCTCAACTAACAGTTGTAGTTAATGTCTCCAGCTATGAAGATTCATCTAGAAGAAATAATTTTCCCCCAATGAAACTATAAAACATTAATAGATTGAAACATTTCTCCAACTTTTCTCTATAAGACTTCCTTACACATACACTGGTGTTTGCTGAAGTCTTCACTAACCAGTTTGATTTTTTAGTTAGCTCTGGTCTTCTTTATGAGAAAAGGACAATCAGCCAAGCAGCCAGTGAGATCCCTGAAATGGAGGGGTGAAAACAAATCCATGGCTCTGAGCTTTCCCATGTACAACTTTCATGCTTTCTATTACTGTCCACCAAGTTCTCAATGGTGAACCCATTTTACATGCAAGCAAATGGAGAAGATAAAGAATAAAGAGAGGAGGAGAGGACACAGGGCAGACAAGATGGAAATGGGACAGAAAACGAAGAGAAACAGACAAGGAATAGAGAAACTTCCTTTGACAACAATTTGTTCTCTTTCCTATTGATGTAAAAAACCCCCTTAAATTACCACCTGACTTTAAAGCATAAGAAAACATCTGGTTTAATTACAGTGAATTTACATGAACCTACTGACAAGAAGCACAGTTAAAATTAGCAATTTTAGTATGCTATTTTTTTAAGAGAATGAAATTATAAAGTAATTAACCTTTGTTGTAGAACTCTGTCAAGAGGATGGAAAGTTCCATGCTGTGACAGAAGAAGAAATGAAATTGTGGACAAGGAAAATGTGGGTTCATTAAAGAATTACACAGAATTTTAAAAGGAATGGAATTGAGGCACAGGATTAGAAGATATGACAAAAAGAAATCTCTCAACACAGCAGAGTCTTTTTAGGGAGAAAAAAGGAGAGACCCAGTTTCATCAAATGAAAGTCACCTACTACATTGAAAAGGACATCCTGACCTACAGAAGCAGTAATGGTGTGGGAGGGAAGATCCCTGGCTTGGGGCTGAGACATCTTGACCATGGCTGTGACACCTGCCAGCCATGGTCAAGATGACCTTTCTGCCTCCAAAGTTTCAAACCCTCAAGGTGATGGGATAAAGGAGCACATGCTCAGAAAGAGTGGGATATAGCTGGATCCAGCTCTCATTCTCATCTTGTTAGGACACCTTGCTTAAGTTATACATATCCTAAGTATATGACCCCCCCAATACACACACATGTAAGATGGAGCCAAGATTACCAGTAGGCTTCCAAAATATATGGAACTGAGAAGGCAATAGTTAGTTCAGAGATGCATTTTTGGTCAAGGAGAGAGAAAAAAACCTGAGTGCTTATCCCTAAACAGGACATCTTCATCACCATCACTACCCTACTCATACCCTCCATCCTCAACAAGGCTCAGGGAACATCAAGGAAGAGTTGGAAAGGATATGAGAATGGGAAGACAGCTGTGACGTGCTGTCTTCTGGACATGGCATGGCTACCACACTCACAAACTCACAGAAGCTGTGGTTATCTGCATTCTGACATTGATGGGGGAGGTTGTACTCTAGGCCTCATCTCTTACTAAAGCGCTATTAGCGGTTGATAGCTGATGCAGGGAGAATGACAATTCTGTGAAAGTGTGGCAACTGCGAGATTTCCAATGGCTCTGCATCTGCATGGTGACAATTAGGAGGGGAAGAGGAGGAGGAGGAGGAAGGAGAGAAGGAGGCAGCAGTAATGGCGGCATACATGAAGTTGTGAGGAGCTTGTGTTAGGGAATTTGGAAGGAGCTGGATGGGGAAAGTGGGAGGGTGATCTTATTTCATTGTATACATGTACAAAATTCTTAAGAATAAAGACAATATATGTTACAAATATATACTGCACAGATGTCTGCACATAAAGCCATCAGCTATGGTAAGTGGTGCAGAGCTGGCATCAGACAGAGAATATAACTCTTGACTGGAAAAAAGCCAGGCTGAGGGTTTATGTATAATTTCTGCTTACTGTGCCAAGGGAAGACTTTGAAACGTCTTCCAATTTTTATTTAATCCAGATTACAAACATCTCAACTTGACCATGGCCTTTCCTCTTTTACTCCTTCAAATTCTGTAGATACAAAGCTTCAACCCCACTGGAATAGACTTTTCTCCTCTCTTCCTTACCTCCTTTCCCCTCCCAGGTTACTGGCTGATCATTCCAGGACCTGTCTTCCATCCTTTCTCAACATCTTAGCCTGGCCCTCATTTCCATGTACATGAAACACTGGTTCGTGGAAGTCTTCGTCTACCCAAGGCCTCTTTTTGTAGCTGTCCATCATACTGCCCTTCCAGTTGCTCCAGCTGAAGTCAGGCACATGACTGGAGTGTGTCCTGAAAACTGTCCAGAAGCAGCATTCTGTCCCTGACTAATTCATTTTTCTGCTGTCTACAGAATAATTATCCCCATCTTCAAATCTCAGTCACCTCCATACTGCCGTCACACTTAGTTGATAACCTTGTCTACAATACTAAGGAGACTGAAGACATTTGATACTTCTTGACCCATGTAATGCCCACATAGTCAATCTTTCCTCCAGTTTCTAGGGATAAAACATTTGTTTTCTACGTGAAAACCAATTTCTCTACTTAATGTGCCAAATCCTACTTCCATTTGCCTAAGGAAGGTCATTACTCTAGTCTACTGTCTACCCTACAGCAAAATCCTCCTCCATAACTGATTATTACACTTCACATGGAAGCTTTATTTTCATCATCTTTAAAAAGACAAAAGCAAGACTGCCCAGACTCCCCTTCTCTTCCAGCTACTGTTCCATCCACTGTTTACCATATGACAATTTTCCCCTTCTGAGTTTCATGAACACCCCCAACCAATGTAGCTCAAATCCAGATCATTTCTCCAGTGATCTACTACAATCACCTGTAGACTTACTTTTTCTGTTATTTTGATAAGACACCGTGACAAAAGCAACTTAAGAAACAAGTGGTTTATTTTGATTCCCATTTGTAGGTAACAATCCATCATGACAGAGAAGTTACAACAGCAGGAGCTTGAAGTACCTAGTTACATTTCATCCACAATCAAGATGAGAGCACAGTGAATGCCTCTGCTCTACTCATTTTCTCATTTTTATATAGTCCAGGATCTTAGTCAAGAACAATGCTACCAATAGTAGGCAAATCTTACTGTGACAACCTAGTCAAGATGATTGTCTATGGGTACATCCAGAGGCCCATCTTCTAGGTGGTTCTTGATCTTATCAAGCTGTTAGTTGGGATTAATCATCATTCCTGTGAGCTTAATGAATCCAATGATCACTATTCCAGAGTCAGATCTTATTTAGCCAGCCTATTTGGAATGGTTGCCTGTCACATCCTCCTTAAAACTCCCTTTTCCACTTAGTTTCCAGGTTATCACACATTTCTAGACATCCTTCTCCCATCAGGAGCTCCCTTTCTCTTGTGTATTTCTTTTAAACATCTCAGCTTTATTGACTTATATTTTTGCAACTCTTTCTAGTCATTTCTTCTGGCTAGACCTAGGAAGAAGGCTTTGTAGACCACATAGATCTCTTTGGCAGTTATTTCATTCTGCTGTTGCAGCAGGAAAGTATCCAGAAACAATATATACATGATTGGGCATGACGATTTTCCAATAAAATTTTATTTACAAAGGCAAGCAGCTGGTTGGATTTGTATCAAGGGCCACAGATTGCTGACTATGGATCCATTTATTTACCTAATTATTTCTGATCCCTTGGCTTTAAAATCTACAAACAAGCTAATAATTTTTCTAATTGATATTTCCAGGCCTGACCTCTCTCCAGCCCCCAGAGTGATTTATTCACCTGCCAGCTCAACATCCTCACTTGGATTGTTCTGGTCCTTTGGATTGAAACATACCAAATAGGAGAAGGTAGTCATCATTCCACCAACATCAACCTCCTTCTCCCTACTGTTTTCTCTAGCTTAATTAGTAGCACTATGTTGTATTAGTGTCTCATCACTTTTGTCAGAATGAGATCCTAGGATGCACAGCTCTAGGGAACTCCTTCATGATATGTTGTCTGTAATTGTTAATCCCAGCTTTTTTCCAAGCAACAGTTTAGCTCACTGTCTGCATCTGATTCATCAGCATAATCCCTGAGCTCTGCCTTCAATATGGTGGACAACCTATCCCATTGCTTGTTTACAACCTCTACTTCTGGCTCCATGGTTTCAGCTACTGTGTGGATTATGTGAGCAGTTATTTAGTCTTGCAGCTTCAGCCCTGGGCTCTGTATGCTCTTCTCTACAATGCAGCCAGAATGTTTTTATTTATTTTTTTAAACAAGAAGAAAATCACTTCAGCCCTCTGCTCTAATCCCTTCTGATCTTTATCATGCTATTGAGATAAACACCTCCATGGCATATAATATCCCAAAGTTACTAGGAGTCCCAGTTCTGTTTATTCAGACTTCATCTACTACTTCTGTTTCATTTCATGAATCCAATCATTGACTTCAATTTTACTAAGCATGCCCCTGCCTCAGGGCCTTTCCACCTGTCACCCCCTCTGACTAGAATGGCCTTCTACCAAATAAACAGAGCTATCTCTTTGACCCCCATCAGGTCTTCATTCCTGTTTAGAATTTAAGAGCTCTTCACAGGGAGTTTCATTTAAATATGGAAGCCTCTTATAAAATACTTTCTCTCTTTTCCCTGCTTCATGTATCCCTTTAGCATTTATCAACTGAAACATTGCATTTATACCTTACCTTTTATCATGTATATTTTCTCAAATAGAATGCACTCCACAGAGACAGGGTTTTTCTCTGTTTTGTTTACCGTTACAATGCAAGTACTTATAACAGTCCAAACTAGATAATATACACACATAAATATGTTATCAAACCAATGAATCCTGAGCCCTAAGAGACAAAATAAATTTTACAATTATTTACCAAAGAAATCAGAAAGACCATTGTTAGAGCTGTTTAACATCCTTGGTAAGCCATGAGAAGATACGGCTTCTGTGCTTAGCAATATGTTATCATTCCGGAAAAGGAGATTGAGGGAAAGACACACTGAAAATAGGTACAATCATAATTGGATCTGCAGAATACGAAGTGTAATATCTAACCTCTATTAGAGCAGCTCTTGGGGTCCTGGGAAGGACAACCGCACATGGCACTTACTTTGTGCCAGGTACCTTACTAAGCACATTATGATGTTGAAATATTAAATGCTCATGACAAACTATGATGAAGATGCTGGTTTCATACCCTTCTTAGAACAAGGAAAGTTCTAGCTAAAGGTGTTAAGTAACTTGCCCCTGGTTAGACAGCAAACAAGTACAAACAAAACACAAACCCTAGTCATGTGGGTCCAACCCATGGTCTCAGCCATTTCCCAGAAGTACCCTATAGATCCAAAAAATGAAAATATGCGTTTGGATTTAAAATGGTGATTTGATACAACCTTTCTTACGATGCCTTCCGAAAGAATAGAGACAGATACCTTTAAACTTACCATGAGTACCGTAAGAGAATGTAACACAGCTATGCTGTAAGAAGTTAATGCAGAGCTGCATGAAAAGCCAACCCCTGAACACTAGTGCTAAATGCAGGGGTAGGTTACAAAGAGCTCAAATCCAGATGCCAGGCCACAGTGCACAGGACAAGTGTCTTACTTCAAGCTGATGTCCCGAGTATTATAAGGAAAGTAAACTTGTTCACGTTTCCTGTTGCTGTGATAAGATGCTCTGACAACAACTTAAGGAGGAAGAGTTATCTTGACTTTACAGCTTCAGGAGCATAGCAGAGAAACCAAGGCACCTGGACTTCATTGCTTCTGCAGCCAAAATGATGGATACTTGTACTCTGCTCACTTTCTCTTTCTTCTACATCTTACCAAATTGAACATTGAGACTGACCGTAGCAATGTGGAAAGAACTTTAAAAGGAAGTTGTCATTGGAAGGAGACACTCCAATTAGAGGAAATACAATGTTCGGGATGCTCCAGGTTGTTGCTCCTTAAACATCTAGAAAGTCTCTGTGGAGAACCCTCCTCCCACCTGGTTATTTCTCTAAATTCTCAGAGTATGATATCCTCATAAGACAAGTAGAAATCCTTGTCTGGCCAAATAATGCATGAGTGTGTCCTTTTCTTCCGTTTCTCTTTGAGTTAGAGAAACTTAAAACTAGGACTCAATCACTGGCAGAATGACCCATGAAGCCAAACCACCTGTACTCTCCCACCTCTAAAAATACCTTTTATAGGTTTCATGAAGACAGGTTTCTGGACAGATGAAAAGGACTCCATTTTTATTAAAGGGGAAAGGATCCGATATTGCAAAGCGAGGCTCCCTAGGAATTAGAGATAAAAGTCCTTTTTGTTGTTTTTATAAAGCAAATGCTAGTATCCAGTCTTAAGAACAACTGTAAACACTGATATGGAATATGCCCCTAGAATGGAAATTAACATTGTAAAGCTATGATTTTTCCCCACACTGATCTTTTAAAAGAGTTCAAAACTATTTTGAGATGTGTGGTTAAGGAATAAAGTCTATAAATAAAAGCAAGGTCATAGAATGAAGTTAACTAGAACTAAATTAATGAGATGTTTATTTGTTTAATCCACTTGTACAGAGTTAATTACACACACACACACACACACACACACACACACACACACACACACACACACACAATGGTTTTAAAAGATACTAAGTATAGCCTTATACTAACATTTGAAAATTAAGTGACATGGAAAACATTTCTTAGAAATATATTTAAAATCCAGTAAAGAGACAAATTTTTCATGCAGTGCTATAATATATTCAGAAATAGAATCAATGGCTTAAACTATTTCAATGAAAAAATAATTGAACAATTTAAAAGTTTAATGTGGTTGTACACATGTGTTCAGATCATTGCTGTGGGTATTTGTAATCCCATGCTACTTACAACCACTCAGAGAGGGAAAATACCAGAGTCCCCTTCCCCAATTCACGATGGAGCCATAACCTTGACTTCCAAGGTAGACAAGTTTACAATGAGAGAATGAAATTATATATCCCAATCAAAATAGAACTGAACAACCCAACAGCATATTTATGAATAGAAAAGTATATTTAAAGAAGCCAGCATTGGCTTAAGCTTTGCAAATCCATTTATATAATTCACTGCATTAATGTACTAAGAGAGGGAAGAAATGTATCATTATTACAGTGGATTCAGTTAAAGCCCAGCATTTCAAAATAAAATTTCCTTGAATGTGAGTAATAAAATGGACATTTTAACCTGCTAAATAATAACTACAAGTGACCTACAAACACCACATGCAAGGATAAAAGAATAGCATCATTATCTTTAAAATTAGAAAAACACATATGTCTATCATTATTACCATTAAATACTGTATTGCTGACCCTAAAAGACAAAACTAAAATGAGCTAAAAGATTGAAAAGAGCAAGACCATTATTAGCTACAGATCCTATGATTATTTACATAAATAACCCAAAGAAGTCGGAATACAAATATTAGAATTAAAGTTGATATATTTCCCAAGTTATCCTCATTGAGGAGCATATTCCATTTCTATTCACCTAAGAAGTATGTGGTATTATTTTTAAGATACTGTTTATAATTGCAATGAAAACATATGCAAAGAACATTAAAGGAGGCTCCCCCCAAAGAGGTACATTATACTTGGGATGGGAAAATGTAATGTCATAAAGATAGACTAATATAAAAGGCAAATTACCTTCAAGCAATTACAATAAAAAACCCAAACTTTTAAAAATATATATGCTGATTCAAAAATGTATTTCTGATGAAAAAAGATGGCTAGCTAAGACAGTCCTGAAGATGAATTTCAATATTATGTGGCTTGTGAGAAATGTATACACTGAGCCATCCTCCATCCCCTGGTTTTCTATATATTGAGACAAATCATTATTCATTAAGAGAATGTGATGCTCATACAGGGTTGGTTTAACAGAACAGCTAAACAAAACAGAGCTCCAGACCCATACCTGTGTGGAGATATGATAGATGTTAAAAGGAGCATGGCATGTAAGTCAAGTAATTTATTTTAGTGAATTTATTTAGTAAATTTATTTTAGGTTGCAAATGTGCATTTAATAAAGGTCATTTTATCAAAGGCATAACATCCAACTTATGATACTGTTGGACCTTGGAAGAAAGAGAGTATTTCTTCAACGAGACTGTTTTGTTTGGGTATCTTAGAAGCTAAGGATTTCAATGGAAGAGTATTTAGGAGGTCACAATGGATGTGGAGAGGGAGAGGCAGGGAAGGGAAGAAGGAATCAGGGTGACACATGTTAACCAACAACTCCATCAAACACTGGACTTTAGGACAGTGCCTTTCAAAGTGTGGCCCCAACACAACCACTGTGTCCTTTCCCCATGACAGGTGAGTATAAAATCTATACAATGAGTGTTTTAAAAAGAGAAATTTATTTTCATTGGATTTTAAGTGTTATTATTAGTTATTAATTTTGCTTTTCCTGTGATTCATGCTTAGAGCCATTGGTTTATAGCATCAGTCTACCATAGGTTGGAAACTGTCTTTATCATTTTTACTGTCATCACCACTACCACCCACCCCAAACACCCACACACACACACATGCCACCAGCATTTCAGTGTTTAATACTTTGATTAGAGCCAGTAGAATGTGCAGTGACCAGACTTGTGGTGAGCAAACATGGGTACCCGTTCATCACCTTAATTTCTCTTGTGATTAACTGATGTTTTAGAAATGTTACTCTTATTACTGCCCCTGTATGGTCATCAGGTTTATTCCCATGGCCTTAGATAAAGAGAAAACAAGGTGTTAGAGAGTGTGCATTGTTCATGAGGGTGGAGGTGGAGCACCAACAGTTATTGCTATTGTTTGCCTTTCTCTCAATCTCATACAAAAAATGAGAAGGCCTCTGATAAATTCAACCATATTAAAATTAATAACTGATCTGTATCCAAAAGCAAATATAAGACTCACATTGAGAGATTTCCTGTTTGGTTTTTTGCATGTGTTGGGGGTGGAACCCAGGGCTCTGAATGTGACAGGCAAATACTCTGCCCCTGAACTGTAGTTAAGCCCTCAGAGAGTTTTTTTTTAACTATAACATTTGTTTTATGAAATAGAGGAACCAGTAAATCAACACAAAGAGGCAAGACAGCTAATAAATATTAACAGATGCTCATCTTATTTAGTAAATAGGTAAGAACAGATAGAAATCTCTGTGAAGTGTCATTTGCACTTACTTGGTGGCCTAGACGTTCAAAGCTGATAATGCCAAATGTTTTTTAAGGCTATAGAAATGTGGGAACTTATAGGACACTGAACAAGAGAGCCCAAAATTCTGTCACCACTTTGGAAAAAAAATGGTATTATTCAGGACATCTGTAGACTGATAAGCCCTTTGGTTCATCTATTCCTAAGTACACCTTGGTAGTTATGGATGCTCTGGGAAGAATGATCAATCATCCCAGGATAGAGCTGAAAAAGGAACTGTTCAAGCACTGGAAGGTGCTGGGATGACAAAGGGCTGACTAAGAGGTACCACCTCAAGAAGCAGCATCCAGAGCATCTGCAAAATTTAGCCTGTCTGGAAGAAAAGGAGACCACACCTGAAGCTGGTCTGTCTGGCTCAGAATGGAAAGACAGCCTTGAAGGTAAAAGCCCCTTCAAAGCCAGCCAGGACTAGTGAACCACATCCCAAATGACAGATGATAAAACCCACAGGATGTAGATAGGTAGGACCTTGAAGATGAAAACTAAAGTCCGTATTTCTCTACCAGAAGGTTCTCAACTGCAGCCAGAAGGCTTGAGTATACCTTAATGAAGTCTGGTATACATTCAAACAGATTTAAAAGACAGCATATTCATGTGAACCATACATAAGAGAGACACATGGGGAAATAACTCTATGTTCAATCTGAAGTAAAATAAGATAAATGTGGAAAATGACAGTCATGAGCTGAAGAGTCATAAAACACAGCTGATAGATCACAAGATGTCATAGAATAATGAATGGAAGTCTTGGAACATCTGATCTGTGTGTATGAAGGGAAGAAAGAAAAACTAAATGACTGATTGTTCTGGGACATGTGTTTATGTTGATGACTCCAAATAAGAATTTAGGGTGATTAACATGGAAGTCTGCAGTGTCTGGTATGTTGCTTTTCATGGTAAAGTGGAAAGAAAGAGCCCATGAAGACAGTCACCTTGCTTTTTATGTAATCACCATGTGTCTTTAATTTAAATAAAAATTAATTTAAAAGTGTCAACTCTGTTGGAATAGCTTTGAAATTTTATAAAATTATTTCTGAGTTCTGACTACATATTTAACACCAGATCTCATGTAACCTTGGTTACTCTCAAACCTGTTTGTAGACAAGAATGACTTTGAGCCTCTTGCCCTCTCACCTCTACCTCCTAGGCACTAAGATTACAAGTATATGTTCTTCTTGAAGACTAAGGGGATAACCATACCCCAGAAGCATGGACAGGGAATAATAATGAAAGAGAAGGGCTTGTTCAGCCACGTACTAAAACATGTATAGGGAGATACTATCATACTCAGAGCTATGACTCAGTGAAGGCTGAAAACATATGCGAGGCTATAAAATAACCCATCGTGGAAAGGCAGCATTTTAAATCACAGTGGAAAGTTTTCACTGGCCAAATAATTGTCCTAAGAACATTGTGAAGAATTATGGGTAAAATTTCTACTGTGTACAATGTAGAAAATAAATTCCAAATGGATGACAGTATTAGGTATAAAAAGAAAAAAGTAGCAGTCAATAAAAATGTCATAAGATAATTACTCATTGGTGTTTTCTATTGGCCTAATCTGTGATGAGAAAGAGAATTTGTCAGCTGGAAAGACAAGGTAGCCTAGTGATGCTAGCTGAATTTCATCATCAAAAACCCCCATCAGACAAATCCTCCTCCTTCACCATCCCTCAAACTCTCTCACCAAGCTAGCCCTCTGCTACTCAACAGGGAGTCCCTCTTCCACTAGGCAGACCCTCTCCATCTTCAGACAAGTATTCAGATGAGTCAGTAGAAACACCATTTCTCTCTTCATTTCACTGTCTACTCCTCAATGATTCAACTATCTCAACTCTCCCCAATTTCTTACACTCCTGGAAGATAGATTATCCCCCAGCTTTTTGAGAAATATGATGCTATTAGGATACTCAAGTTCCCTTGCCAAAGTAGCTCCATCAGTCTGACCTTTTTCACCTCTCACAGTGATAAAGGGACTTCTCCCCACCCATTCCTGCTCTTTTCTTTTCTGAGTACTCCCAAGTAAGCCCCCTTTCTCTTTCCCACCCTTCAAACTTGTGACCCTTTTTGGATAATTTTTGACTAGCCTACCCATGTGGTAACACTTCCCATCTTTGTAAATAGATATTTTCCCCACTTCTCATCTCTGTTGTCTTTTACTTTTCCTTGCCCTTCATAACTAAAAGTCTTTGCTCATCACACATCTCATTTTTGGCCCTCTCTAGCTAGTGTTCTACAACCAGTCTCCCTAAAGCATTACTACTTTAGCCACAGTGTTGGGACTCTAGATTCAATAGCAACATCAAGGCCTTCTGAGTTGACCATTCAACCATATACATCATTGCTAACCAGTCCCTTCCCAAGTCCCTCTCTCCATAGCTGCTGCAGTGACAACTCAACTTTCTGGTTTCCTAGTTGCTTCTCTCAACACTGGTTCCTAGTGTCCCCCATGTGTTTTCCTCCTCATGGTTGAGATAAGTTTCTCTTAGCTGAGTCTGAGAGCTGCCTTTCCCCTTCTTTCCTATACTCTTGTTGCTGGATCTATTCCCAGGTCATTATTTCAATATACAGACATTGGTGTTAGTCTTGTCTCTCCAATGGCTATTCACCACTCTGGTTGGATGGTCTACATATACCTCAAGACTGAGAAAAGCTGAAGTCACTGGATTCCTCTCCAACACTAGTCATCTTTTAAGATCCTTCTCTATATGGACAACAGCCTGATTTCTGAGTTATATTTAACAGTACTGGGGCCCTCTCTGACACATCCTGTCATCTTTGCCTTTATTGATCACCATCAATTTATGCTGGTTTAGCAAGACAAAAATCTACAGTTCATTTCTCTTCTATATTCCTTCCCTGCTACAAGTTAGCATCCTTTGTCTCCAAAATGACTACAGACTTCCTGATTTTTCTCTTTCCACTCTTGAACTCAGAAAGCTATCCACCACACTTCCAATGCTCCCTGCCTTTACCCTAGGTGCTTCTACATATCCACCACCTCTAACTTACCTGCCACTCAATAGCCTGGCTTGCTAGCCTAGCTTTTTTCTCTTCATTGTTCTTCTAGTACCGTATGCCCTTAAATGAAATAATCTGTGGGTATAGTTATTTAACACATGTCTACTCCCTGTATCACAAGCTGTAAGAGGATTTGGTCACATTTCTCTTTGTTATTTGTATATCCCTAATGTCAATAGCAATCCCCTCATCACATTAAGATATATTTTCAGAGAGGGAGAGGGACTTAGCAAGAAGCAATAAGAAGTTTGACTAATTTTAAAAGTTTCTACATACATAAAAGCTTTAAAATGCAAGTAAAAATCTGGCATTAAAAAAAGAACAAAAATTATCCAGGTGGTGGTGGTGCACACCATTAATCCCAGCACTCGGGGAAGCAGAGTCAGGAGGATCTCTGTGAGTTTGAGACCAGCCTGGTCTACAAAGCAAGTTCTAGGACAGCTAGGGCTACACAGAGAAACCCTGTCTTGAAAAACCAAAAACAGGAACAAAAATAAAAATTCTCTTTGTAAACTATGCAAAAATCAGTGTGTCTTTACAAAGGGATGATAGTTATCATTCCATAACACAAAGGTGAGCAAAAATAAAGACACATACAGGGAGATGAGCACAGAGTGTAGAGAGTGTTCCTAAAAGAATCAATGCAAATGACTAATTAAAAGTGAAAAAATGTTTTCCAGTGTTCTAAAAATGATGCATATACTTAATTTTTTAAATAGTCAGTGTGGGCAGAAATCAGGCCTAAGCATAGTCTTCTGTTAGGAGCCCAGACTTACACAGACTTTCTGGGAGGCAATCTGTAATATGTGTCAAAATCCCTAAAAATAAGATCTACTTAGGCCTAGTAAATTAATTGGCACAAATTTGTCTTGAGGATGCAAGCAAAGTTGCATGCAGTTACTTATGTATAAGAATGCTAATCGAGAGAGCTGAAATTGTGAAGTTTGCAAGAACCTGGATGGATCTAGAAAATATTATATTAAGTCAGGTGACCCAGGCACAGAGTTTCAAATATTGCATGTTGCCTCTTGTATATAGCTCTGAGCATCTTATTTTTGTGTGCATTTTTGAGAGAGTGGGTTTTGGTCAGAGTCTTGCCACTCCAAAGAGGGGAAATATGGGTTTTAAGTAAGGAACTCAGGGCAGGGAAAAGAACACACATGACATGAAGGTGAATGGGGGCACTAGAAGCATAAGGGCACAGGCAGGGCCAAGGAAGTGGGGGAAGGAGGTTCAACAACAAAGAACATATGAATGTCTCATAAGGAAACCCATACCTAGTGTGGTAATTGAAAAATAAATCATGTTTAACCTAGTGCTACCCATAATCATGAAATATTCCAACCAGTTTTACACTCAATAAGAAGGGACAGTTAACCATAGTACAGTCACAGGCCTCCAAGTGGCCATTAAAATGTTTGATCTCAAAAAACATGCAGATTTTAGGAATTTTTAATGCCTATGATTTTCTAGTGATAAAAAAGATAAAATATGACATATACATAATTGATTAATTTTGAAAAAAGTAAATTCAAATTTTATGTTTTAAAAATTTATATGTAGCTATATTTCCATACAATACTGGAAATCTATCTTAGCATTTGGATATGAGTGATTTTGTCCATCTTCTTTTAAGATTTTTGCTTGTTTGTTTTGTTTTTAGTTTTTTGTTTCTTTTCCTTTTCTCATATACTATATCCTGATTACAGTTTCCTTTCCTTCAACCCCTCTCAGCCCCTCCCATCCAGAGACACTCCCTTTCTGTCTCTCCTTAGAAAAGAACATGCTCCTAAGAGATAATGAAACAATAATAAAGTGAAATATGATAAGATTTTTAAAATCTCATCAAAATTGGACAAAACAACCCAACAGAAGGAAGGAAGCTCAAGAGAAGACACAAGAATCAGAGACCCTGCTGGTTCACACACTCAGGAGTCTCATAAAAACTCTAAACTGAAGCTATAATATATATTCAGAGGACTTGGTACAGACCAGAAGATCTTTCTGTATATTACTATCAACAGATTGTATGCCTCATGTCCATAATGCAAAACACCTAAGTGTATTTTAATTTGACAATGGGGAACTGATTGCAGCATATGGCTAAGGCTCTATCCAGAGAGGCATAGTGTGATGATTAAGAGTATATGCTCTGAAGCTTGGAGACAGGTGTTCCACTCCCTCTTTACGATTTAAGAGTGGGATGACCTTGACCCAGTTATTTCATCTTCACAGCTTCACTTCCTTTATCAGCATGAAGGAGATAATATTCTAGGCAGAGCTATTTTGTAGCTTAAGTGAAATAATGTATGTGAAATTCTGAACAAAGAGTAAGCACTTAGTAAGGGTACCTGCTTTTATAATGCTGAAGTATAAATAGATTTGGTAATAATTTACATGAATTCTTCATTCTCTAAGGACTTATAAGTAGAAGTTTCGGGAATCGTTTACTTTCTAGCTCATCATCTTCCAGTCTGTTGTGTGAGGATGCTGGAACCAGCCAGAAGATGCTGATGGAAAGACTGACTTATTAAAGAAGCAGTCCCAGGAAAAGTGTGCTCATTGGGGCCAAATACTGGCATAGTCATGCATCAACCTCTTCATCCAACTAACAAGTAGATATTAAACATCTACCCAACAAGAGATTAAGAGACTCAGCAGCATGATGAGTCAGATGATTGCTTGTACCAAGATGATGATGTTCTAATTGGGCATATGGTTGCTGCTGGATCCAGGAATTAAGAAACCAATGAAACATTTTATAAAGTTGGGGAAAACTTGGCAGGGCCATGAGGCTGAGTTATTAAAATGATGGCAAACCTATTTTCCATGCATCAAACCACAATCCTAAAGCAGGCTGCAGACTACTTACATGCCCTGTGCCTGATCAGGATGACTTCATTAGTAGTCTTCCTCCAGGGGGTCAAATCCATCCCATTGTCCAATTTTGTATAGTTTTATTGAATACATCCATATTTTTTCATTTACAGATTATCCATGGCTATTTTTGTGCTATAATGGCAGAGTCAAGATATTGGATCAGAGATAGTATCAGCCATCAGTCCTGACATATAATGCCTAGTCCTTTATAGAAACTTTGATAGTCCGTGTTCTTGGTCAGTAGAGATGGAGAAATGATATGGGAGGTAACATCAGGCTTACAGCATGTTCCTTCTATAGTTCCAGGAGCTGTTCCTCTTGAGTCCATCCAAGGCGGGCCCTTTGAGGAGAAGATCTACATCCAGTGGAAACCTCCCAATGAGACCAATGGGGTCATCACACTCTATGAGGTAAGGAGGCTCCTGGGCCATTTCTGTTGGCTCAGCCTCATTCAATGAGTGAATATCTGTTCTGTTGAGGGCATAGAGGTGAATGAGACACAACTTGGGTACATAGTTGGGCTGTCTTAATTATCCCCAAAACAAATGTATGTGGATATACCATGAATTGATATGATCATGGTTAGGAGTGATTCCTCCTGCAAATAGGTCAGTAGCTCAAGGCACCAAATATAAAATAGGAGACCCAGACCTGAAAGACAAAAGACAAAGTCCCTATGGGAAACAATAATGCGTATGGTGAATCACCCTACATATATCAGTCCATGGGTTTTGGAGACACACCTATAGTTTTTCTCTGTTTCAAGCGTAAAAGATTCCTGAATTTTAACCTGTTCTGGGCCTAAAGCATATTATACCAGTAGCCAACTAGTAGTTCATAATCCTCCCAAAGCTTTCTCATAACAGACAAGGAATAGACTGTATTCAGGAGTAACACACCCACCAAGCAGACACCTAAAGATGGTAAACTAAACTGTCTGGAAGTCTGATGCAAAACAAAAGCAAAACTATCTCCACAAAGACTGATATCTAAATCAAGAACCAGCATGTAGGTCAGATATCATTTATGTATTCTGAAACACCATTATCTTCTAATTAACACTGAACAAAATAGAAAAGCAGAGTGATAGAGATGAGATGCAGAAGTTAAAAGCATTCTGGCCTCGTGTCCTAAAAGCTTGTCCATAGCATCAGGATTCCCTTGCTAATCTCCTCTCTTTAGACCTGATACCTCATCTGTAAGATCGAAGTGCCAATCACTGCTTCAGATGATAGCACATCTGAAGAGATAAAAGGCACAGATGCTCAGGCTGAAACATGAACCCTGGTTAACAGAGGGGCTTACACCACAAAGCATCCATGCACAAACCTGCACCTGCAAAACATGGGCTTGTGGGGGTGCTGTGGGTGTTATAAAGTATTTTTCAGTAAAGGATCAGGATTAGTCTAATGAACCCAAAAGCTTTCTAGAGACAGGGTTGGTCCTCAGGTATCTCTGAAGCAGGAGATTATCACCATGAACAATAGAAAACACTGTGTCTTACTGGACACCTGGTTTCAAAAGATCTATCGATTGTCTTCATTTTAGAAAGTTGAGGGAGCTTAGTGCAGTTCTCATGGTTAGCACTTGGAAGGATGAGTACAAGCACCCAATGTCTCTGACCCTTCTTGGGTCACAAAGAAAATCTTTCTTTCTGTGTTTATCATAAGAGGAGAAACGTCCACATTGGCACAGTTGACTAGGTAGGATATGGTCAAAACATTGTCTGGGAAGAAAGAGAAACAAACATCCTGCCAATTCACAGTAATTCACAATTGTGTGCTTTTCATTGTAGAGACCACAATCAGAGAGACAAATAGAGGAAGAGATGGACGGAGGGAGGGAAGGAGGGAGGGAGGGAGGGAAGGAGGGAGGGAGGGAGGGAGGGAGGGAGGGAGGGAGGGAGGAAGACAAACAGGCAGAGAGACATAGAGACTTACTGTGCACAGCAGCTTGTTTTTCATATAGCAGGGTAAAATTCCATGATTTGGTGAGCGATGGTACTATCATATGAAATTTCTCCATTCTAGGAGTATATGGATTCAGAATTCATGGACCAGCAACATTGAAAAGATTTTAGAAACTGACATAAGCTATTTTACCATCTCTTATTAACATTTAATTTAAAAATATATGATTCCAAAGGTACAAAAGGATGTCATTTCAGAATAAAAGGGTCTGAAATTGAATGAATTCAGCTTTATGAATAGCTCATGGCAATTGCATTATTTTTCTCATTTGAAATGACGACAGCTTGGTCATGGAAAGGTTTTTTTCCTTACACTTACCTGCTAGTGAAAACCACTAGGTTCCACTGTTTTGAAAGTATGCCTGCATCTCTCTGCGTAGACTTCTTTTTCAAGAGCAGCATCGGTTTTTATATCAGAGGGCTATGCATTGCTCTGGACTAGCAAAGCAATGTCTTGCCTTTCTGTGATTAGATAAAGAAATAGATGGACAGAGAAAGTGGCCAAAACACAGTTGTGCATTAGATTTGTTGAATAACAACTCCTGAATTTGTATCATCGGTGTGAGGTACAGTCTTTGGAGCAGTAGACACAAAATGAGAGAAAGATGGAGAAGCTTACCTGGCTTACTTAGTTTTGAACCCAATGCCTTGTAGGAAATCAAAAACCTGAATCCATTTCCATGATGGACTTTTGGAGATGGCTTTGTGATGATGGGGATATTTTTAAGTAACTCCGTGGGCTTTGATTATAGAGAATCAGGGCCAGTAGATTGCTGCCAATTGACATTTTGTGAGGCATTTGGGAACACACCAAAACTCTTTGGGGATACTGTTTTTGTGTGTTTGGTCCATTTTATTCAGTGTGTAGGGATGACTGTGGTGGTGCATGTTACAAGCTAATGAGGCCCAAGCATGCTAAGAATGTTAACTTGGAGGTCAGGCTCCTTGATCAGAATCCAAGTTCACCTCATTACCTGGTATGTGGACTGTGGCACATCAGATATTCTCTTAAGGATGGCAAGCTTCTCAACTGAAAAAAAAAAAACTAGAAAAAGTATTAATGTAATTTGCCAGATGAGGTTGCTGTAAGGTTCATATAAAATATATAATTAGCACAGTCTTTGGAATTAAGAAGTATTAACATTTCATTAAAATGAAAAAGTTGAGGGGTAGAAATGTGATCTATCAGGGTGCCATCAGTCAGGATGGCATATTCTCATCTCCTGAACTCAGGTGTAGTCTCTGATATAACAGTGTGCTCCATGAACCAGCATCACCTGGGAACTTGAGAAATACAACACATCATGCCCCATCAGTGCTTCCGGAGTCAAAATTGCCAATGTAATCAGACCCCTGGTAGATTCATGTAGGCATTAACAATTGAGTAGTGTTTTCCTAGACAATGTGGCATTTTAGAAAGTTTGTGCAACTGACAGAGGACCATGCCCTCTTGAGCAGAGAGAAAGGTGGAGTTCCCTCCACAATGAGCTCAAGCCAACCTTGACCCTGTAAGCAAACAGGAGACCTCAGTTTTAGAGCCGTCTATCATGAAATATGTATTTATGAGGCAATTTCCAAATTTAATTAGATGAGACCAATTTGCTTTTTAAAATTAAGATCTATCTGTAATTTCCAGAGAGGAATCCATAAATTATAAAACACTCCCTTCTAGCCTTAAAAAAAAAAAAGCAAAACAACAACAACAAAAAAAACACTATTTTGTTACAGAGGAAAGTTGGGATAAGAAATATGGATTGTCTCTGCCTTTCTATATACAGCTCAACCTTGACTCAGCAAAGTCAAAGCAAATGTTTTTATGTACACACACACACACACACACACACACACACACACACACACACACACACACACACACACACACACGAAGAGAGACTAGTTCTCCATTGGCGAAACCTAGTATTTTAATCAGAGTGGGTTTAAGGTTTAAGCAGTGTTCAGATAAAATTTCTTCCCCTTTAAATCTACATCACACAACAACCTCTGGATTTTTACTTGAACAGTCTTGTACCTCCCCAAACCTGAGTGGCTTTGATTAAGTACCATTCTGTCTTTGAGCTTTGGTCTCCACTTTACAATCCAAATGTATCAAACTGTGTCAGGCTTCAGCTGTGTAAGAACTGGGAGATAAACAAATCCATATCGAACATGCAAAGTAAAGTTTATAAATCTGCCTGTGGTTATTTTGCCTGTAAGCTGACCCAAGTCTGGGAAAGCCAAGCAATGATGACAGGAAGAACCCAGCTAGTGCAACAGCCCTGAGGTAGGAATGACTGGAATGTTTGATCAACAGGAGACCAGAGTGGCCACAGCTTTGTGAGCATGGAGAAGAGCGATGAGACTCTATCTGAGAGTATCTGAGTAGAATCTGTAGGGCCCAAAGTTTGCCTTTTATCTTGATTAGAATGAGAAACGCTAGAAGGAATTTAGACAGAGAAACTGAATCAGGTGTGTGTGTTGGGGGGGGGTGTGGGAGGGCTCAAGTGCACAATGTCCATGCATGCACATGTGTGGAGACCAGAAGAGGATATCAGATGTCTTATGCTGTCACTCTCAGTTTAACCCTCTTGAGGCATGGGTCTCTCACTGAACTTGGTACTCAGCTTATTTTTTGTTTAGTTCTTTGTTTTCTGTGTTTATTTTTGTTTTTGTTTTTTGGCTATGCTGGCTGACC
Source organism: Cricetulus griseus (assembly GCF_003668045.3). Lineage (NCBI taxonomy): Eukaryota > Metazoa > Chordata > Mammalia > Rodentia > Cricetidae > Cricetulus > Cricetulus griseus. The sequence continues at coordinate 17,557,827 of NC_048599.1, forward strand.
AGTGAGCCTCAGACGCTGTCTCTTCTTTGCAATGTTGGCATTACAGGCAGATACAGCCATGTCTTCCTCTCTTCAAAGATGCTAAGAATCCCACTCAGGTCCTCATGCTTGCTCAGCCAGTGCTCTTACCCACTGAGCCATATCTCCAGCTGTTAGATTTATATTCTTAAAAGAACACCTCACTATTCTGTGAACAGTTGACTCTGGGATACACAAGTGCCTTTCGAGTGTGGAAAACACAGCAGGAATCAAGAACACTTCCATCTTCTATGAAACTGTGATGAGGGCACACTTATTGTGCCTTGGTGGAAGACATGAGGTTTGTTATGGCTACCTTGTTCTTATTGCTGACAGGCCTCAGTAGTTTCTACTCAGTCAGAAGTTCTTACCTCAAGCTTTTGAAGCCTGGGCCGGCTAGCTTCTGGAATTTCCTCCAATAATGGATGTGAGTCTCACTATGGCTGTTCCACTTCTATGAACCAGCAGTAATCACCATGCCCCTCCATCTCACAGATGGAAGAGCTCAGAATTCTCTGCAGAGCCTATAAGAGTATACTCTCCTTCTGTAATAGGAAGTTTGCATGAATGGGATCATGGCCTCAGGTAACTGGGAATTTACTTCAGTGAGGAATAAAGAATGCATGTATGATTGTTCCCCCTCCTGAGTAAGAGGTGATGTCAAAGGCCTTCTGTCCAGACACCAGCAACACAAGCACCACATAGGACCATGCTAGAGGTGAAGAACCTCAGGCTCTAGAAACATGACTTTGAAGCTTCAGTCAGCAAGATCCCCCAGGTGATGATTCCCATGCACATGAGAGCATAACAAGCTCTGTTCTAAAAGGCATCCCAAACTTTCACCATCTGGACCTTAAGAATGATGCAATAGAAGTAGTTAGGGAATTATAAGCTCATCTGTAAGTGTCTGCCTGAAATAAGCAGGTCAGTCATTGCATGGAAGATGTGGCCATGTGCTAAGGGATGCCCTTTTCAATGGGCTCCAAAGAGCTGACTGTTTTCATCGACAGTGTAGAAGTCTTGCTATTCACTCAGATAGTTTTTATGTCTGAGTACGATTCCAAGGTTCATCAATCAGGTGATTAGATCTGGAAGAAGGACAGTACAGCATTTTCCACCTGACTCAGCTTTAGGAACAACCAGAATTCCTCCAACTTAGACCATGACAATGGCAGATCAGGGCTTCCAGCTAGAATGCGGTCACTGAGGGCTAAAGCCTGTCAAACAATTGTCTCAGAGTTCTTCAATAGAATCTTTGGGAGACAAGCTGCTCAGAGTTCATGAAAAATACTCATCGATATATGTTTTTGTTTCAGTTCAATTAATTGTGCTCATCTCTGCCCCAAAATAAAATTCACACCACGTGAGGGAATTGGGCCAGAAGATGTTACACTTGCAACTGGGTTAACGAAGTGTGAAAATATTTAAAATTCAGACATATGAAGTTTCCCAGTAAAGCCTTTCTGTTTAGCAGTCAAAATCACCAAGTTTCTAATTACGGTGTATAAATCTGAGAAGCTTAAAGGGAATGAGAAGACCCTAATGAGGCAGGAATGGGTGTCTTGATTATACTAGACTTGATTGACATTTATCTTGCAAGCTATTCTAGGTACCCAGCATTCAGAGTTAAATAAAACACAGACTTTGCCTCAATAAAACAAGGCAGCATTTCTGTGTGGGAACGCCTTTAAAAGGTATGATAGGTCGGAGAATTGTCAATATTTTTCCAGCACACAGATGGCTGCATTCAATCTGAACAGAAAGCAGGAGCTCCAGGAATCAACATAGTAGAATGCACTGCGAGAAGGCTGTGAGTTCTGAGGCAGAGGAGCTTTGAACAGGATAGGAGCCAAATAGCAACACTGATGGAGAGAGGTGGCCAGCTGTGTGTAAGATCAGGGTTAAGAGCTCAAAGAGGAGGCTACTGGATCTGGATGAATGCACACACCACCTTCTGCCCTTAGCTTTACCACAGTGAGTACTCAGGCCTCATCAACACTGGGCTCTTATGTCTGTGGTCCACAGAGGCACAGTGGGAAGAACACGATATGATGCATTGCAGATGGACAGGAGGTAGGAAGAGATCATCTGACTCATGACTAATACAATCCTAAGCCAGAATGTGAATAATTTAAGCCAGATATATGTTAATTAGGATATGAGATTTCCATAATATAGACCACTATGGGGTATGTTAAGCCAGGCTGGTAAGTAGGAAAAGAAACCTCTTGATTCTTTTGAATTGTTCCTGCCAGAAATATGAGTTATCTATTATCCCAGATGAATCCACCAGAAAGTTATCATTTCTCCTGCCCCAGTAGTCCCAGGTCAGGCCAAATGGCCACAATTCCACCTACCCTTTTCAGAGTGCCATCTAATGTCCTAATGTCTGTACAATCAGTGGTCTGCACCACACCATAACTCACCCCCAATGCACTGCCAGTTTCATCATGCCCATCCTCTTCCTTGACCTCATCTGCATTTTAGGGCACTGAGTCATCTAGCCTCTGCTTGCCTCTCCTATGTGACCCCTTTCTATTAGTTGCTGTGTTCCAGCTCCTCCAGCCTTCCATCACGTTCTTAGACTCCTAACGTCTCTGCACCCTTCAGAACACTATCATTCCTGTCTCCATCTTCCTACCTTTTTTCCCTTCATAGGGTTTGTTCCTTCTGTTCTTTACTTCCAAGAGGGTTTGCCCTCTACTTCTCTCTTTGTCCCAGACTGGTCTTGCCTGCTTCCTCCTTTAGCCACTTGCCTTTGAAAATGCTTTTCCACAGACCACAAAAAATTTGTGTATGCACTGTACTGTAGCCTTATTCAGGCTCTTGGACTTTTAGCACCATGAGTAATGGGCTCTTCTATGATGAATTTTCTGTTATCTTGGCTTGATGACAATGTCTAGAAATGTGGTCAAGAATTACACTGCATGCTTTTGTGGTGAGATTTTGGGGTGAGATTAGCTAGACAAGTGTACTGTGAATAAAGCAGATTGACTTATATAATACAAATAGGGTCTTAGCCAATCAGGTGAACATTTGAGTAGAGAGAAGGCTGAGCTCTGCTGAGCAAAAGGGATTCAGCCAGCAGACCTTCAGACTTGAACTTAAACATCACGTTCTCTGGGCCACTGTCAGCCTTTAGTCTAATGACCAATGCAAGTCATTTTCATTTTCCATACTAATGTGTCATAAACACCCAGAATAGTAGTTTGTGCATAATATGTCCTCAATAAAGAGACTTCAAATGAATGTATAGAACTGTGCTTTATCTTACCTTGAGGTATGATGAATTTTTGTCTAAGTAATTTAGTGGCTTTAAGCATGGTTAAACATTAGTATATTGCCTCTTATCACGCCTCAATTTTACTTTGAGCCTAAAACTCTCCTGAGAAAGGAGCATATTTTTTAATCACATTTTGAGGCCTTGAAAAAAGTGTATGTAAATAAACAATGACATAGTTACACCAATGAGTGGGTAGCTAGATGGGCTTCATCACAGTCCAAATAGCTAAGGCTTTCTTACAGAGGGTTCTAGCTGCGGGATCTGAGTGTGTTTGTTTGCTCATTAATTTTGAACCTATTGAGGAACTTCAGTGAACGCACAGGGTTTGAAAGAAACACAATGTGAAATATATCCAGCCTCTACTATCCCATTGAGGACCTGCTAGGTAAACACTGCCTGGACCATTGCATACTCCATATTCCATATTACTGGGCTAGCCTCTACCTGCTTCTGATGAAGACATTGGCCAGGTTTTTCCTTATTCATAGCTAGATGCAAGTCCCTATGTTCTTAAAGGCTTAAGTTTGAGAATCCCTGGTTTGCCTTTCCCCCTCAAGATTACTGCATGAATAGGGTATAGAATATTGGCAGACACACAGGGAGACAGCATTGCATCAACATCCCTTTATGTTTGATAATTGCTTCTTATAACTCAGATGCAGGAGCCCACCATAGATTTCATTTATGACTCTTCTTCCTCTCCTAGATAGCAGAAGTTGGTTCTATTGTTTTTTATGAGATTAAGAAATATACACATGAACCCAAAACACAATATTTACCCAGAGGTCTTTCCTAAATCTTAAAAGTGAGGGCTCTGAGATGTCTAAAAGCCATTTCATTTTTTTGATCACTGGACTCATCACTGACTCTTCGTAGGTGTTTCTTTCTTTCCAGAGACTGTAAAAATGTAGGCATCTCTGGGTAGATGCCATAGACAGGGCAGAATGTCTGAGTCTGGCAGGCAGGAGGTGTTTTATTAGGAACAGCTCTGGTTGAAAAGGCTGATTTCTGACACTCAGAGTCTTGAAGGGAGGAGGCATGTTCCAAAGTAAGTTGCATTTATGTAAGTCATCCCCCAGCAATATATCAAGGATATATATATATATATATATATATATATATATATATATATATATATATATTATATATATTATTTGGCCTTGTATGCTCTTTTTTCTATTACAACATGGGGATTTGTGATGGAGCCAGGAAACATGATGGAAGATGTGTAGCACATGTTACCTAAGGACAGAAAACTGTTCTCCTGGCAATAAGTTTTCCAGAAAAAGATATCATTCAGTCCAGCTGTAAACAGTAGGTACCATGCATGGGGATACAGTGTAGACATGCAAGTATTTGAGTGTTGGTGTGTTTGTGGAAGAGTTTATGTTTTGTGAGTTTATTCTGTGGTGTGCTAGTGTGAATATAAACATGTATTCACATCTGATGAGGTGTCTGTGTGAAGCATTTACCCTTACACCATTTTCTGCATCCTAAGTCCCTCCTCAGAATTGTTCCTGTTCTCAGTGGAGAAGACTGTGACCTCTTGGGAGAACTGCCTTGTCATCTCAAGAGTCTCCCAGTTGTAACTCATGGATTGTTTGTGATAATATCATTTAGAAATTTGCTGAGGGAAAATTATAGTTTAAAGAAAAAAATCTCCAGGAGAGATGAAGGATGAACATGAAGTTAGCTCTGTATTTGCCCAGTGTGGTCTCTTTCATGCTTTTTATATGGAATTGCATTTTGATGCACTACATGGACCCAGAGCCTTTGTAGGGAACCCTCCTGTACAGTCACATGACTAGTGAGGGACCCCTTTCCCTGGTGGCCATGTCCTTTCAATACACTGCCCAGAGGCGGTGTTTAAGTTGCTGAGAATGGCTCTAAACATCATAGCTTGATCTCTTTTCATGTCTGATGTTTTACTGTTTCACTCCTGTGGAATTCTGCCAGGCTGGGTGGACAGTGCATCATGAATGTCCAGCTTTTAACTGGCTGCATGGTTTGTTTCTGTTTCAGTCAGGGCCCTTTAGTATTTAGTACATAAATGAAGGGGAACTGCAAGTTTCATCTACCATCAGGACAGGTGATGCAAATTCAAATTTGCAATTGATTCTAGGTTATCTCTGTCATTGTTTAGGAAATAGCAGATGGCTTTTCTTTTCCTATCCCAACCCAATTGGCTCTTTTCTTTTCATTACTCTTTGCTTTACTCTTAACCAGAAAGAAATAATTTCATTACAATTGGCACCAAAGAACAGAACTTTGCTCTACTTTCTTATGGGTTGAATGCATGTAGACACATATGCATAGACACATAACACATGAACACACAGGCATACACACACCTAGATACATAGGCACACATACACAGAACACACACACATACATACTCATTTGCACAAACATACATATATTCAAGCATACATGATACATGTACATCTAGGCATATACATGCAAACACACAAATGGATAACATGCATATGCATAGAGCATTTTCATACTCATACATATGCATACACATGCATGCCTGCATATGATGTCCTTCAAATTGTCATGAAATTCTTCAAGGTTTATCTTGGTCTCTTGTTTCATTCTAGGCATGTTCCTAACATGTGTCTTTTACTGAAAATCAGATTGAGAAATATTCAGTTAGGAAAATTAATATTTTCTTTTGGTTTGCCATTGGCAAAAGTTGTATCTGAATTAGTCCTTTTCCAGGTTGGGTCTCAGTCTCCACATTTATTAATTAGGAGATCATACCAATAGACTCCAGCTTACCACTTGAGGGCCAAAAATTAGAAAAATGGTATTCCTAGTTTTATGAAACCCTTTCCTTATTGTTCTGTGTGTGACCCCCCTTTCATTGATTCTGTTTGTGATCTTATTCATTCATTCATTCATTCATCCTTGAATAGCACATCATTTATAATACATCCAGAATTTTGACTGTATCTTTCATCTATTTATTATCTACAGAAGTACATGTATTTACTTCTATCTTTTCAACTCATCCTTCTGCCTCCTCCAGTGTTCTGAATGCTCTACATAATTCTTTCACTTTTATATAGTTTTATAATTAAATATTTCTGTATAATTTTTGAAGCATTTTCATTCTAGATTATATTCCTAACCTGCCTGGGTACTGATGAATATAGTTGTAGTTCATTGTTATTGACTGCTGCCTATTAACCCATTGCTTGATGCTATCAGAGTGTATTTTTCACACACTGGGGGTTGCTCCAGGGATGTGACTTTTTTCAGTGTGCTGAAATGAAGACCATCCATTGGGAAAAATGGGGGCAGGAGATCACAAGTGAAGGTATTCCTGGCCTATAGAGTGGGTTCACAGCCAGCCTGGGAAACAGAATTAGCTCAGTGGTAGAGAATTTGCCTGGTATCCACAAGGCCCAAGGTTTAATCTCCAGAACTGACAAGAGCATCACTATACATTCCTTCTAATTATTCACGTGTGTGTGTGTGTGTGTGTGTGTGTGTGTGTGTGTGTGTGTGTGTGTGTGTGTGTGTGTGTGTGTGTGTGTTGTCCTGAGTGTGTATCTAGAAAATGGGTAATGTCTCAGAGTAAATGAATGTTTAACTATCCCCCAACAAAAGTCAAACAATTTTCTGAACAAGTTTAACCAGTTTACAATATTGTAAACAAAAAACAAGTACCATGATGATTTTAGACACTATTTTCAATATTGTCATGCTCCTCTTGACCAGGTAAGTGTCAAATGGCACTAGTTACTATCTTCCTGTATAACCCTGGGATCATGAAATAGGGGTAAATCTCCTCCTTAATTTATCATTCTGTTTTTCCTTCTCCATTAGATTTCTACTCTTGCCCTTTGCCCTTCAATTAGATTGTGCCCTCCTGTCTCTAGTTGTGTGATGTATTTCAGAACATGTTTTGAAGCTTATCCACTTGGCTACACACATAGCTTGATATTTTTACCCCCTGTAAGGTATCTTTTGAAAAACCTAAATCTTTTATTATCAAAATTTCAGTCTTGGTTTGATAAGAATCTGTTTCTAACAACAAGTCCTTCTCTAACTCCAGTCGAGAAGAACAATTTCCTGCATTTCTACCAGTATTTGTAAGTTTTGCTCCTGAAATATATGTTTTATCTATTTGCAGATATTTTTATACATGGTACAAGATGGAATATACAGAGTACTTTTTCCAGTATAGATTAAATACTTTAGTTGAATTATCTCAGTAAATCCATCAGTTTCCCTTGCTTTACCAGCTGTAGATCTAACTTACCCCCAAATTCTTGATATGTCTTGTATATATTTTTTTTATTTCTGTCATCTTCTGGCCTCAGTAACAACCACACAGTCCATTATTATAGTGCCACATTTAATCCAGATCTCTGGTATAGCACATCCCTCTGCTTCATTCTTCAGAAATATCTTGGTTATTCTTGCCCTGGGGGCTTTCATTTTAAAATCTACTCATCAAATTTAATGAAAACATCTGCTGCCATTTTGATTAGAATTGCATTGACTGTGTAAAACTATATGTGGGTAATTGACATCTTTACAATATTAAATTTATCTATATTTAGGTTTGTTTTAATATCTCCCATAGTTTTATTACCTTACTTATAGAGGTGTGTTGTGTTTCACATAAAACCAGAACTGCCTACTTTGTACTGAAATAATTGTGTCTTCAGTCTCATTTTCCTGTGTCTTCATGACCTTTTCTCCTGCCTCAGGTTTATTATATACAGAAGTCTTTGTTGTCAGAAAGCCCATGTGCCTGCTCTTCCTTGACAACTCATTTTATTATATACCTTCTACCTTCTCAGAAAGGCCCCCTATAATTGCCCCAAAATGAGACTTTTCCCACACACCATTGTTTCTCATTCCTATAAAACATGCCACAATTTATCATTATCATATGTTTAAATGTGTCGCCCTATATTATAAATGCTGTGCTGTGAAGACAAGATCTTCATATATGCTATTTATCATATGAAAGAGTGGAATCCCTTATGTGGGACCCATTAAGTACAAATGTGAAGTGTGCATGAGGATTGGAGTGGTTTCTTTTTTATTTTTTTATTTATTTATTAGTTCTAGTTAGGGAACAAGCTTGTTCACATGTAAGTCCCTTCTCCCTCTCCCTCCCCTCACCCCATCCCTCCTCCCCCACCCCCAGCCTACCCCCATCCCATCCACCCACTACTCCCCAGGCAGGGTAGAGCCCTCAACGGGGGCTCTGCAAAGTCCACCAAATCTTCCTGTGCTGGTCCTGGGCTCTTCCCCATGTGTCCAGGGTCAGAGTGTAACCATTCACGTGGGATGGGCTCTCAAAGTCCCTTCTTGCACCAGGGAAAAATACTAATCCACCACCAGAGGCTCCCTGGAGTGCTGAGGCCTCCTTATTGACATCCATGTTCAGGGGTCTGGATCAGTCTTGTACTGGCCTCCCTGACAGCATCTGGGGTCGATGTGCTCTCCCTTGTTCAGGCCAAATGTTCGTTTGGGTTTCTCCAATCTGGTACAGACCCCTTCACTCTTCATTCCTCCCTCTCTTCAACTAAATTCCCGATTTCAGCTCAGTGTATATCTGTGGATGTCTGTCTCTGCTTCCATCAGCCACTGGAAGAGGGCTCTAGGATGGCATAAAGAGAAGTCATCAATCTCATTTTAAGGGATGGGTTTTTAGGTTATCCTCTCCACCATTGCCTGGATTGTCAGATCGTGTCATCCTCGTAGGTCTCTGGAGATCTCCCTGGTTCCAGATCTCTTCTCGGACCTATAGTGGTTCCCTCTGATATAGTATTCTTAATGTGGTGAAAGTACAACTAGAGATAGTCAAGCTTGCATCACTTCATTCACAAACATGATCTAAAAGTTCATGTGAAATCTCAAGGGTCTGTATCAGATTCTGCAATAATCTTTAATGACCAACAAGTTTGCATTTAACTCATAAATTCAGTTTCTTGCCATGAACTTGCTAAAGCTGTGAGTCTTTACTAATACAGGTATTCCAAATCTTGGAACAATACCTGCTAAATACAGACACACTGTAAATAACTGGTTGATAAATAAAACCGTATTTCAAAATTGAATCAAATCTCCTTCTATAGGATTGCTTAACGAGTGTGTTCATGTTTGTGTGTATAAATGTGTGTGCAGGCATGCCAGGTATACATGGAGAACAGAAGTTGATTTTGTGTGTTCTTCTCTAGCACTCTCCACCATGGTGTGTGTGTGTGTGTGTGTGTGTGTGTGTGTGTGTGTGTGTGTGTGTTACAGTGTTTCTTAGTCAACCTGGATCTCACTCATTGGCTAGACTGACTGGCCCAGCTCTGAGGTGGGGTCCATCTGTCCTCATCTACTCTGGTTCTAGGGACCACCCATGTGCCACCGTGCCCAGCAATAGGTGCTAAAAATCTGAATTTAAGGCCCAGTGCTTGCACAGCAGACATATTACTGGCTGGGCCATCTCCTTAGCCTTGACTGTTTAAATTTTTTTGAAGTAATTTATTCTCTAAGAATGGTAGTGATTTTCTAACATCACATTGTGATTTGCAGAGAGGGAGGAGAAAGTCACTCCTATGCACATTCTCCTTCGAGAACCAGCATTTAATAAACAGGTTCATATTTTCTTTCTGGACACCATGCATTCACAGTGTCTCTGATATGTTGATGATCGCATTGTTACTTTTCACCCTGTCCAACACATTTCCATTTCTGTGTAATCCACTTTATCTCATTTAATGGCTCTCTGACAAGGTAGGCCATGTCTTACTTTGTAATCACTCTATTTGGGATGTGTTGATTGATCTTTCTAGAATGTAGAACAGAATTGGTGGACATAGGAGTGAACTTCTCTTTAAACAGCTGGTGAGGAGAGTCTGACTCCTGCTTTCCTTCCCCCTCTTATAGATTTGTCGGCAGCAAGCAGAAGCACTCATATGGCTCCCATTGATCGCTAAACCGTGCTCAAAATAATAGCTATCTGTGCTCAATAGAAATGGATCTAAAGGAGGAGAATAGAACAATATGTCCAGATTGGGATGGAAATTTATAAGCTCAAGGTTAGATGACTGGACATAGATGGCTCCTTGTTTAAAAACTTTAACTTTCAGTTTGTTATTTCCTAACAGAAGGAGAGGCATAGATGGCATAGATGTGTCCTCATTTTCCCTAGTACCCATCCCCATATAAATGCCAATAATACACCAGGGAACACTATTTTACAGAAACTGCCATGGCCTCAGACCTCCTCTCTTCATGTCAAGACACTGGAGGTGGTTATTTCCAGTCAAATGAGGTCAGCATTCAGGGCACAGCCTGGTTTCAGAGCTTTGGTGTGTGGCTAGGTGGCACTACCAGACTGCTTCACAGATTCTATTTTGTTTGTGCTTTTATTGTTGTTTTGTTATTCTTTTTAAATTTTATGTAATGCATACCAGTGTTTTGCCTGCCTATATGTCCGTGTAACATGTGTGTGCCTGGTGACTGCAGAGGCCAGAAGAGGATCTCTGATCTCATGTTCCTGGAATTGCAGACAATATGAACCACAATGTCAGTTCTGGGAATTGAGCCTGGGTCCTCTGGAAGGGTAGCCAGTTCTTTTAACCATTGAGCCATCTCTCCAACCTCATGCATCTGTTCTTCAGTCTAAGCATATTTCAGTTTCAAGCTCTTTTTGCAATAGTTATGGACATTGTCATAACCCTCACAGGGACCTTAGAAATATGGACCAGGAAAATGAAACATATGAAACTCTGGTAAATCTCCCCAGACACTGTAGTCTACCCTGGGCTGTTGATGTCCAGTCAACTGTACACTAAGGCAAAGTCTGCTCATGTCTGGATCAGAGTGACTCCCTTCTGGTGATTGCAATCAACACAGAGAGTTGATGGGATCAGAGGCTTTAGAAACAAATTGGGCAACAGGCTATGGTTCTTGGGGATCAGCCTACTCACATAAGTACCCAGTCCTGTGTGTGGAGGTGCAGAGAGCATGTCAAGACCAGTTATACTTCCATGCCCTGCTAAAATGGACCATTTGGGGCACATTGAGGCTCAATCCCCACAGCTTCCAGGCATCAAGACTAACCCTGGGTGAAGCTTTCATTACTCCTTTGACCCTAGGTAGCTTGTGGTTGAGATTGACCAGGTAGGCATAAGGAAGGTAAAAAACTGAGAAACAGAACTTGCAAGCCCCCTTCTCCCACAGCTGGTTTTTCTTCTTACTAATGTGTGATTCTGCTCTTCTTGGAGTCTTTGGGCAATGCTCCAGGAGATCTGGCCTGTGAAGACAGCACCTCATTCCCAACATTAGTCACTGTAGTAGCCATTCTGCTGGTGTGATGAAATGCCCTGACACAAACAACTAAAAGGATAAAGAGGTTTGGTTCACAGTTCAATGATGATGCTGTCCATCCTGGAAGGGAAGTCATAGCAGCAGGAGCCCAAGGTGGATGGTCACACTGAGTGCACCGTGAGAAAGTAGAGCATGATGGATGGTGCTTTACACTTTTCATTCAGCTTGGGAGCTCTGGCATGGTGCACATAGCTCTTTCCACCCAGTTTATCCAGTCTAGCAAATCCTCACAGGCATGCCTACAGGCTTGTTTCCTAGGGCATTCTGGATGCTGTCACACTGGCAATAGTAAGCACCACAGACATGTTGTCAGCAATGATGCTCAGAGTTCTCTTTGTCCTTTCTTGCCTTCTGGGTCAGTGTGCTATCTGTAGTCCTGGGATACAGTTCTCAGTGCTGAAGCTTATGTGTCTTGCTGTATGGAAGAAGGAGATGGGATATAGAGGCTTTCCTGAAGAAGAGGCTGGAAGAGGAAAATCCCACCCTTGAACAAATCATCTACAAATATTATGGCTGAAGATCAGGAAGATGAGCATTTGTAGACACCTCAGGATGTCTTAAGGACCTTGTATGTGTATCTTTCTCTGTGTACACAACTATACCCTCATTCTGTAGTCTTAGCCTCCCTCAGATAATTTTTGTAACCATATTACAGAAAATTTAGATATTAGAGAAAAACACCTATAATTTCCACCCACTACAATTATTTTGCCTTGTGTTTTATCTTTATTAATATGCATACATTTTACCTAACAATAATTACATAAAATTTGTTATTGTAATTTTTCATTAAGCATTTTAGCACAATCATGATGCCTTTAAAGTACCATGGAAACAGCTTATCTTTTTAAATGACTGCATAATTGTCCATTGACTGTGCATTTCCTAATTTACTTTTCTATTCCTCTATTGTTTTCCCATATTTCAGATAACACTATGATGAACCACAGGATTATGGCAGCATTGTATCATGATGAAAAAAACATGACCTTCAAATCAGATTAACCTGAATTCAAACCCTGTTTCTAATACTACCCAAATATCTTTGAGGCAAAATGAACTTCTTTGAAGTTAGTTTATTGGCTTAATTTATTAAAATAGTATCTAGGCAAAGCAATTTTCAAACCCACAATGCTGAAATATTATAAGAGTTGGATATATTGCTGTCATGGCTACCAAGCAACCATTCAATGTGATAGCTGGCATTTTTTTCCTCCTGTGAGTAATGAGTTTTCTATATTGGACAACCTTTCCCTCTCTCCCTCTCCTCCCTCCCCCTCTCTCTTTCTCTCTTTCTCTTACACACACACACACACACACACACACACACACACACACACACACACACACACAAAACTACAGGGTTGAATGGAATGAATACTCTTTGTAACCCTTGGTACATATTGCCAAATTGATCTCAAGTGGATTGCACCCTTGTGAGCATGTGTTTTGAGTCTTGTGTTGAGCTTTTATGCCAATCAAGGAGTCTGGGAAGCAGGCCTTTGGCAGCCCACCAGAGATTTATGTCAGCTTTCATGAAACCCTCAGAGCAGGCTGATGTGTGAAGAGCTCATCACACATGTTGGCAGATCCATTTGCACTCTCCAAGGATGTGCTAGGAACACTCTTGCCTCATCATCTCCTGTTTCCTCCCTCTTCCTTGTTCCAGAAAGCAGAAAGTATCATGTCTGGCTCCCAGTAGTATCCCAGTGGACCCTGACACCCTATGAAAGCTCTGAGTTGGATAACTCATGGCTAGGTTACTACAGCATCTGTCATCAACCTCCCCTTGCTACACCACTAGGCATGCCTGGGATTCAGCAAACTCATCTGTGAAAGTGAATAGCTGTCACCTCCAAGAGTGAACCACTCTGTGTACCTGAATACTCATTAGACATGCCTTGTCTTTGGTCCCATCTCAGATCTCCTGAGAGTTGTGGTGTTCCTGTCCCAAGGTCGTACTCATTTATATTATAATTTGGCAACTATAATACTGAATAAACTAGCTTTCAGCCAAGATTTTCCATCATACCAGGATGGCCTCAGTTTTAGAACCATGTCCTTTCTGCTTCAGGATTCTCCTACCCTGCAGAGAGTCTTTCCTGAATCTTTATACTTGCCCCTTCTGTGTCAGCACCAGAATAAACAGTGCTTCCATGACTAATGTGATCAAAATCAATTTGCTGAAATTGGATCTTAAAGTCCATCCTTGATTCCAGTTACTCTTAGTGTCCTAAGAGATCTCGACTCTATTTCATCATGACTAATGATGCCCTCTATGAATGTCCAGGCCCTTTCTAACTTTCCCAGTGCCTTTTGTTTATTCATATACCCTACCCCAGAAGCCACATGTTTACATTACAACCATGTCATATTCCCTGCTACTCTTCTCTTCATTATCTAGAGCATCATAGACATAGAATATATCTATGTCATGCTTTCTTTACTGTATCCTCAGTTAAAAGATCATCTCAGGAATACTTTATACATCTGTACTACCTGGATTAAGGTGTCATTCTTTGTTTTATAATAACATTTTTTAAATTTTGTTCTGTGTTTCTTATGCCTGAATCTGTTGAGAGCTCAGAATTCTGAGATTTCCCAGAAGTCATTCTGTTCATTGTTGAGTCGCAGGGCCTATATGCGTTGCATCTTTCATGGTCAGCAGCATGAAAAGACATGGGAAGCCATGTCTTTTCCACCTGCTGTCCCCTGCAAAAGACTGACTCACAGATCCAATGTGATGCCTTCATTTCTTGCTTCTGTTCCTTTGGACCCATTCCCAGAAGGACCTGGGAACCCTGACTTTTCTGTGTCCTGATTCCTCCCATTTGGAGAAGTCATTGATCTTCTCAAGGTTACCTTCCAGGTTCTGTCACCTGTCACTCTACTCTTCTCTCTCTCTGCCTCCATGAATTCCCTCTCCCACTGTACTCTACTGTTTCCTTCAAGTGGCCTATAGATTATAAATGATGCTCAACTCAATTATCTACAGATATTCATTTGTTTCTGGAAGACCCCATTAAAGCACCATTATCATTACCAAGCACCACTCCCAGCACTTATCCTGTACTTTGTTGAAACCTTATAGCCCTTCATTGTAAGGATCATTTTCCTGTTTAAACCTGGTAGTTGGAAAGAGGGATTAAATTACCTAAGATTTCAGGACTGGTTGGGCCAGATTGAGAGGAGGATGCTTCATGCCCCAGTAAATATGGCTTCATCATTATGGTTCAGTTTGCAAATCCCATTCCACTTAAACATTTTGCAGCTCAACAGAGGTATTCAACACTGTCCCTCCCCTTATGCAATTGAATGGCATGCTTGACCTGATGGCTTTGGGAGGGCTCTGACACAAATTTCTGACACAAATATTCACTGTCTGGTCTGTCAGCATCAAAAGAAAATTGCAGAAGGCAAATAGGGATAATATTTTTTCATTACTGGGGAAAAGTTTCCCATTCCAAGTCAATTTTGAAAGATAAAAAAAATCATTTCCCCACATCTGCACAGCAGATATCAAAACAGGCAAGGCTCTCTGTGAACTGCAACCACAGCACTTTATAAAGTTTCTCATTTTCAATCAGTTATTTAAAAGAAAGCAAACTAAACACAACAAAGGAAAGCAGTCCTAGCCAGCTTGAATGTCTCCTTCTCTCCCCCAGTTGACTAATAACCCACTCATCATGTTTCATCTGCAACTTAAATTTGCATAGCACACATTGTTTATTCTGTTCAAGGCAATGTTTTTCAAACAGGTGTCTTGGAACCCTTGTACAAGGGGTACCCACACATTTGCACTTAGGGGTTGCTATGGTGCAAATTTTGTGTCCCCTCCCCCAAATTCATAAGTTGAAGCATAATTCCAAAAATGATGGTGCTAAGAAGTGGCATCTTTGAAAGACTAAACAATAATTAGATTAACAAAGGGGCTTGGCCTTTCTAGTGGTATTAGGTTCCTTATAAAATGGTTCTGGAGAAGTTTGCTCACACTTCATGCCAATGAAGTGTGTATTGGCATGATAGTGCCAATGCACTATCTATAAGGAGAACAGCCCTTATCACACTGCATCTGCAAGGACTTAACCTTCAGTCTTCCCAGCCCTCATAATTATGAGCAGAACATCTCTGCTATCTGTGATACCTAGTCTATGGTAGTTTGTTGTGGCATCCCTAATAGTCTAAGACAGAGGTTTACAATTTTTTCATCTGGAAAAAACTGTTAAAATGAAATAAAATGTTTGTTGTTTTACTTATTCCTCAACACCCACAGATCTTTTCGTAAATTGTTGCCATATAGTAAGTGGTAAATAGACATCTGTGGAAAGAGCAGAAGGGAAAATGAATGGTGAATAAGGGAGAACATTGTGTTCCAGCCAAGGGCCTTCCAAACCAGACAGGCTTTCAAAGTTCCTGCACATCCAAAGGCAGACAGATCTGGTCTTTCCTGAGATCTACTGTATCAGAAACCCCACAGTGGCGGCAGAAGATATAAATTCAGAGGAATCCCTGTGCAGATGTATTTAGAGACACTATGGGAAATCTCAATGGCCTGAATTTGTCCTCCGCCTCAGATCTGCTTGGGTTTTCAGCCTCTCTAAGACCCGAAATCGATCACCTGTTGCCATATTTGGCCCTTAAGTCATCGTTTTCTAAGATCCACACTTCATAAACAGAGCCTATCCAGCAAATTCAAACAGCTTCCATTAGCCAGTCTGTCTTCCTATCCAGCATGTTTTTTTATCTCTGTGTTTTCTCTCTGGGCACCTGCTTCCATGTCTTTGTTCTTCTAATTTCAACCACTTACTGCCACCACCTTCTTTTACCTCTGTACCTTTATGCATATTAATACAGTGATAATTTACCTTTGAGGCCCCTCCCTTCACCTAATGCCTGTTTCCTACCTCAGTCATCTCAATCATTCATTACTGCTTTTCTTTTTGTTCCTTATCAGACTATTGCAGAGCAATTAAAAAACTTGTATCTGTTTAAAACATACAACTCACATGCATGCTCACACACACACACACACACACACACACACACACACACACACACTGTGAAGTAACTACCATAACAAAGCAAATTAACATATGCATCCCTTCACATGGCTTTATTTTTTTTTTGTGAATGTAGTGAAAGCCCTTAAGATCAACTCTCTTAGGAAATCTCAAGTATATATGATATTAGTAACTATTAGTTGCCATGTCCCTATTAAATCTCCAGCACTTATCCTTCTTGCATAATTGAAACTTTGTGATCTGTCATCTACATTTTCCCATCTCCCCACCCCCAGCTTGGGGAATATTATGATAAATTTAGTAAACCGGGTATGGAAAGACAAATACAGCATTGCTTATATGTGAAATCTAAAACAGCCCAACTCGTAAGGCAAAGGATAAAATGGCAGGTTTCTGAGGTTTCCTGGCAGAGTGCTTGTCTAGCATGAATGAGGTTCTGGGTTTGATCCCCAGTACTGGAAAGAAATTAGGTTGCTTGCCACCTTCTCCAATCAGTTTTTGGCATTTGCTCATGTAATAGTCGAGAGAAAATACATCATTGCAATGACTGACTTACATTATAGTTGTGTGTGTGTGTGTGTGTGTGTGAGAGAGAGAGAGAGAGAGAGAGAGAGAGAGAGAGAGAGAGAGAGAGACTAAGCCTCTAAAAAAGCCTCTCATTAGTGTTTCTCCAACAAGTAGACTATTCTTAGCCCAGGACAATACCCATGAGCGCATGACAAACGTGTGATGTTACTCAGCTCTCTCCATCCTCTCCCAAGTCAATATAGAAGAGCCAGAGCAGTGAGTTGCAAAGAACTATGGGTAAGGGAAACTATGGGTAGCTCTTTTTTTAATTTCTTTTTACACAAGATTTCCTCATGTTTTTCTCTTTGCCCAGACCCATCCTCTTCCATGCATACATCAGAGATACTCCCATCTCCTTAATTTAGAATTCTATCTGGAACCACCTCTCTGTATAATACCTTTTTATGCTACTCTGGACTGCATTCTACATTCTTAAAAAGAAAGACTTTGCAAAGAGCTGTTTTATATTTATGTTCTTACCTGGAGTAAAAAGCCCATAGCTACCTGGCAAAGTCTATTTCATGAAGCCTTGAGCACTACACTTTGTGTGATCTGATGTCTCTTATTTCTGTCCCTAGAGACACTGACTTCCATTGATACAAATTAATCACACCAGCTTCAGCTACATGTTTTAATGAGTAACCAACTCAAATTAGACATGATGCTTTGGTGCATTACGATTTAGACGCAGAGCCTTCCTTCCCTTGCTCCCCTGCAAATCCTCTCAGACAAGTATCATTCAGTCACAGAGTGAAATGGAGGTAAAGGCTAACAGTTACAAGCCCTGTTGTCTTCTGCCTTGCACTTGGGAGTCCACTGGTGGAATGCTTATCTTCAGATCCACAGGAGTCACAGGATAACAATACCCTTGATACAAACCCTGAATCTGCTATCCAGGCTTTAAGTTTCTTTCGGCAAACTGAGAATACGTTTTGTCTAGAGAAAGTGCACCTGTGATATTAGGCTCCAGCTGAGGGAGGCAATGCTTTCTTCACTGAGGCTTAGAAAACCTCCAGTATCCAAAGTCACAGTAGCAACAAAATGTTTCCGGGGCAAAGAGATCAAGGCTTTTTGATGTTGGCTATTTGTGCATCTCAGTAACTGTGGTTTAGGTTGTTCTTGCAGGTGCTAAATGAGCCAAGATTGATGGAGTCCTGTTGAATGGGAGCTTTGCACAGACTTCAAATTCATCTTAACAAGTGAGCCATTTGTACTGTTAAAATATAATAATAACAACAGAAAATGAAAACAATTTTAGTTACTCAGACTCTCACATTTTTCTTTTTTCAATTCCTAATATTCCTTGTCTACAGGCATATGAAATTTTTATGTACTTGTAATTATTGCATCTTTATAATTTTAAATGCACTTCTCTTACTTAAATTATACCAGAGTTATATTATTAGCATTTTAATGGCCACATAATGTCCCATCAAGCTCACTACCACACTTTATTTAACCATCCCCTGTGACATTCACACAGCCTCCAGTATTTCCCCCCTTATAAATGAGGTTACCATGGACATCTCCAGGAATTCTCTTTGTCCTATTATCAAATTATTTCCTTTAAAGAACTTTCCAGTGTTATTATTCTGGTGTCAAAGAACATAACCATTTGGTATTTCTCTAGATTGTTCTGTGCCTTTCATTATTACATGGCATTAAACCAAACCTGATAAAGGGACCTGTAAATGTAGCACCTTCACCAGGAACGGGGATAGGGCTAATGGATATTTGGGCACAAAGTAATGTCTGAGGGTGAACGTTGGGTCCACACTGAGAATGTGGTAGAAGGAGCCGTGGGTGAAGAGTGATATAAAAAGAGCAAACTTGGGCTGAAGAGATGGCTCGGTGGTTAAGAGCACTGGCTACTCTTCCAGAGGTCTTGAGTTCAATTCCCAGCAACCACATGGTGGCTCACAACCATCCGTTATGAGATCTGGTGCCCTCTTCTGGCCTGCAGGTGGGAGGAACACTGTACACATAGTAAAAATAAATAAATTTTAAAAAAGAGAGAGAGAAAAGTTACTCTAATTTTGCTGTTAGCCATCGGCAATGCTGCACTCCTTCTTCTGTGCCTGTGTCTTTGCTTGTAAGTAAGCGGAAACAGAGGCTGGAGATATTGATGCATTCCGGAAAGGAAGGGCCAGACATCACAGCTTCTCTTTTTATGTGCTTTGCTTTCCTTAACACATACATGAGCTTGTGTGTTCACACATCTTTGGATTTGGGATTGACTCTAAATTCATCATTATCTCCTCTATAGACCCGTAATTATACCTGCAAGGATGCCTTTTCCTAACCAGGTCCCATTCACAGACTCCAGTTAGACATGCCTTTTGGGATCCATCACTCAACCCATTACTCAGGGTAACTCCTTTGAGAAGGTGTACGTGTGCTGGGGGAGAGCTTTGTGGAAAACAAATAAATGTGTTCATAATAGGAGGGCAGGATACAACTCATTTTCCAACAAAGTGGGAAGTGATTAGACCCTTGTTTCTGTGTGGATTTATGCAGGACTGCCTGACTCCAAGGGGAACTTGGAGATGATTAACCAGTATGTCTGATCCACCAGTATCATATGCTTGAGTTAATTTTGACCCATTTGTGGAGCTATGCACTACCTGGAGGGGTGTTAGAGCAGTCAGGCTCAATACCAGGCAGCAGAGCAATGTTTTCCACCACCACCACCCCTGATCCCTCTCTGCCCAAGGCCCCAGACACAACCCCACCCCCCACAGAGACCTCACAACTCTCAGCAATATTCTATTCCATGTCCTGGAGGTAGAATGACCCCAAATGTCCTAGAACCTCTGGATCCAGAAAACATGCCAGGGAGGGATCAGTTTTAAAAACACACAAGCACTGTCAGTTTCTTACTTCTCTGGGCACAGACTAGAGTATCCTTCAAAACTTCGATGATGGGAGGAGACTGATGTTTGTCAGAGCACTAAGCCCACTTTCTGAGGTTCCTCGGCAGTTCCAGTCAAATCTCTCTGTAAGGTAAGCACAGTGTGGAAAAAGGGAGAAACAACTGAGTTCCAGTAATGCTCATAGGGGAGAAGGAGACAGGAGGCTAATAATTACCTTCCTATTTTCCCCTATGTGTTCACTCTGTCTCTATCTATGACTGTCTGGCTGTCTGGCTGTCTGTCTATCCATTATCTATCTATCTATTTATCTATCTATCTATCTATCTATCTATCTATTTATCTATCTATGTCAATAGCATGTATTTTGTTAGTAATTAAAGCAAAGAAGTGTTTGCATGTGGGTGAAGGGATGTGAAGATTTTATATGAAACACAAGTACTCAGAGCTTCATCTGAGCAGAAACCAGCTCATTGTTCTTGGCTGAGATAGCCCCAAACTGTTGCTTCAGTGAGATTTGAATTATAATATTAAAGTTCTCACATAAATGTATTCACACAAGGGCTTCTGCTTTAGTGTCAAAGTTATGCCCATTGGTAACCAAGTTATCTGTAATAACTAAAACACCAGAAGTCACACACACAATATCCAAGCTTGTATTAGCGTGCAAGGGCTGCCTTCCCAAGCAGCACAAACTGGATGGCTTTCAACTAGACAAACATGTGTTCTCCCAACTCTATAAACTGCAGTCCCAATGTCAACACACTGCCAGAGAGTTCTAGGGAGATTCTATATCATGTTTTCTTTTTTCTTAATAGATTAGCACTCATAAAATTATAGTTATTTGTTTGGTGTGTGTGTGTGTGTGTGTGTGTGTGTGTGTGTGTGTGTGTGTGTGATGGTACATGTGAAGAAGTCAGAGGACAAGATGTAGAAGCTGATTACCTCCTTTAGCATGTGGATCACAAGAAACTCAGGTTATAGGTTTGTCTGCAAGTGCCTTTTCTCACTGTGCCATCTTGCCAGATTAGTAATTTTTAATTATATTTTATTGTTTTTAAAATATCATACATGTATGTATATGTATTATAATATATATATATATATATATATATATATATATTGTATCCACCTTCCACCCCTCCCCATAATTCCTCTTAGATCTACCCCTACTCTTTAACCCTCTTCCAACTTCGTCTTCTCACTTTGTTTTTTTAAAATCCACTGCTAGTTTTTTTAAATATGTTCCCTTTGTTCAAAAGAAATAGGAAATACATATATTTCATATTAGTCTGAATCATAAATTACATGTAACATACTTACTATGATAAGAAGAATCAATGTCAATGTCTTGTGTTATTACCAGCCTTGGCATTCCTTGGCTTGTAGTCATATCACTCCAGTTTCTTCAGATGCCTCTCTCCCAGGCATCCATCTCTTCTACGCCTACTCTCTTCATTTGAGAGCTACTTGTATTTAGTGAGGGACATCCCTGGTGGCCTCATTTTAACTTTATTACCTAGAAAGACCTCCTCACTCCCAAAGCACATAGTTCCACCCACAGTGAAATCCCGCTCTAGCCATGCCCTTCAGGCTCACTGCAGGCTTTGTCCTATCAGGCAACTGTGTGTAAATGTGCAGAACATCTTCCTTTCTCCTCAGCCTCCCTTCTGTCCATCCCACACACCTATTACTGCTGCCTTCTGGCCAAGACATAGCTACTTATCAGTGACATGCTACACAGTCCTACCTGAGTTTGCTTGTTTGTCCTTTTAAAGTTATGAACCCATCCCTCACACAAAGCTTGGGCAGCAGGGGAGCAGCTAGCATCTTGGTCACTTCCCACTTTGTTGGAAAATGAGTTGTATCCTGCCCTCCATTCACTTGGGTCATCTTAGGCCCCAGACTTCCCTCCACCTGCTTATCTGCCCATCTCTGTGGCTCTCTGACTGATATTTCACTTCCAAGAAGAACTGGGAAGAAAGATAATGGGTGATTGCATTCAAACAAAAGCTAAAAATAAATTGACAAGGTTAATTCTGAGGGGCTTGGAAAGAGGAAGGATGGGGGGAAGGGGGAGCAGAAAGACAGAGGGAAGGAGCCCTCCACAGACTGGATCCCTCCCCTCCAGTTCTAGGATTTGCATCCAGATCAGGTGTGGATAGGTAAGAGTGGTGTTTGGGGGGGGAGTTCTGAGAGAAGGACATGGTTTGCTTCTGACTGACGCCAAGACAAAGAAAGTTCAGTTTTTCCCCAAAACTCTAACTCCGCCTGTACTAGCAGATGCACGCAGCTGGGAGGTCACTGCTCTGGCAAATGAGGTGAATGTGCAGCTGAGCTTATGCCTTATTCCACTCCTGGTGAATGGGCTCTACTGCATCTTTATTCCTATTGGGTTAGACTGAGCTACATAAAGTAGTTCCAGGGCTCACACAGTACATGTATATAATGGCCATCATAGTAAAACACAGGCTTACCATAGACACCAGACTGTCTTCCTGCAGGCTCCCTTCATGGGAAGACCAGTCATTCGTTAACCTGTTTCATTTCTTCAGCATTTAGTCAACACCTCCTTTCTACAGAAAATTGTCCCGGGTAGCTGGGATTCATCAGTTGACCAATTAGACATCAAATTCTCTCCTCCAGGAGTTCTTACATCAGTTATAAAAAGAGGCAGCTCTCAGGGAGAATTGGTGAGCTTTTTGCAAAGGCAAAGAAGACAGACCAGTGGAGCGTTGAATGGCCTCCACCTCTGCTATTCTAAAATCAGATGGGGGTGTTTTCTAGCCATGACAGTTCTTCCCATGATGGAACTGAGTATATGCTATGGGCTAGACTTATAAAATGGGTAGTCCTAGCTAAAATTCCATCTGGCTTCATTGAATGACGATACAGTCTCATACCCTGGGACCCTTCTTATCCATCTGAGTAATCTGCATTGTCTCTGTTCTCATCTTATTTAGACATTGACTCTGAGGGTAAGCTGATGGCCATATTCTCAACTTTCATTTATCAAATGTAAACTGTATATTGATTACTAACTAGGTTTATTCCCCAGTGTATTTCTTAATCATTTGTACCTTGTTTCTGGAAAGGTTTAAAACTTCCATTCTTCACTGTAAGGATGGAATCCTAACAAAAAGAGTTGAACGTGATGTGTTCTGTAGTCTTTAATGTGTATCTATACCAGACTCCTCTAATTGTCAGTGCTGTCATTTAAATCAGAACCTTCCAATAGAAAAATTCTGTGAGCATGTTTTTGACTTAAAAGTGTCCATTGTCTGTATTAAACAAAAACTAAAAATAAAGACAATTTAATTTTTATCGTATTTCACTTAACATATCAAATAATATCAGTTATATGTCATTAATATAAAAATGTTGATGAGAAATTTTACATACTAATATTTAAAACACAGTGTATATTTTACACCTGTAGTACATTTGAACAGAGAATAACTGCACTTTGAATGATTTGTGAGAACATTTGAATGTCCTCATTTGTATAATGGGTACACAAATGTCTGCTCTAGTTTCATGAGAGCAAAATGATGTTTTGTGTAAAGACCATAGAGGCCGTTTAAGGGATCAATACACATCTAGCTTTTCCTACTTTTGTATTATTTAACCATGAGAGTGTCTATAAAGGGCCAGTGTTAGCCTCAAAATATAAATAAGCTTTTAAAACCTGATAGATAATGATTTGTTCATTGCTTTTATTGGCTGATGCTTCTCCTGTAATTTTTACCGTAATGTTTCCATGAAGTTTACTTACTGTGATGGGCCAAATTATTTTCCCCTCCTAAAAGATATGGAGAAGCCTTCACCCTGACACCTGTGGGCCTGTCTTCTTTTGAAGTGTCTTTATGGATATAATGAAATCATAATTATATCTCGCTGCTGGATTATAGATTAGGTTGGGCCCCAAGATGATAACCTCCATCCTTATAAGAATTGGGAGATTTGGATGCCAAGACAGACATGTGGGGAAGAACCATATAACAAGAGAAGCAGGGCTATGAATGGTGCTTCAGAGAGACAAAGGATGTCAAGGATTTCTGTCAACCATCATTCATGAGACGAGGCAAAGCAGAGTCCTCCCCTCTAGCCTTCAGAAAGAGCCTGTTCCTACAGACACTTAGATTTCAGAGTTCTAGAATCCAGACTGTAGTATAAGTAACAAAATCCCAGAGAAAGATATTGGTGTTCAAGCTGAAGATCAGAGAAGCAAAGCATCCAAGCCAGTAGCTCTCATCTCTACTAAGGGGTGGGGAGATACTGACCTCATAGAAGCTGGAGATGAATTGCCTAAAACTAACTACTGAATGCTCTGCTCCTATCTTATATACCTTTCTAGTGCTGAGATTTAAGGTGTGAGCTCCGTTTCTCTTTTAGACTGATTCGCTGTCGTGTAGCCCTGTGGGGCTTGAACTCACAGAGATGCATCTGCCTCTGTTCCTGAGTCCTGGGATTAAAGGTGTGTACCATCACTGCCCAGTTTCTATGGCTGTGGCTAGCTTTAAATTCTGATTTCAGTGGCTTTATTAGATCATAAACAATATATCACTACACAGAACTTCCAGAAAATAATTTCTGTTGGTTGACAGCATCTGTATGTGACCCTTTGTTATGGTGACCAAGGAAATGACTAAATTCCTAGCTTACTGCTAGCTTTCCTCTCCTCGCACATATTCCTCATATCACTCCACTTGGGCTTTTACTTCCATCATTCCTTGTCACCATGCTATTCCAGGTCACCCATGTTCTGTATTCCATGAAAACCAGGCTCTTCTGCAGACTTTATTTTTTGTTTGTTTTTTTTGTTTGTTTATTTGTTTTCGAGGCAGGATTTCTTTGTGGCTTTACAGACTGTCCGGGAACTAGCTCTTGTAGACCAGGCAAGTCTCAAACTCTAGGAGATCTGCCTGCCTCTGCCTCCCGAGAGCTGGGATTAAAGGCGTGCGCCACCACCGCCTGGCCTCAGACTTCTTGTCCTTAGTTTACCAGTAGGTGTCAGCCTAGGGAAGCTGGTCAGTCTCTAAGATTCTGAGCTGCATGCCACATCCAGCCATGGAGTATGTTTCTGGGCATCAGTGTAGTCTTTGGCATGAGCCTAAACTTTTTTTTAGAAGTATACCTAATGGGTGGGTTGGCCAAGGAGATCTCTAAGGCTTCATGCGTGAGCCTCACAAAATGATCAGGTGGCCTATTCAAAAGGAAGAGAAGGAATAAAGCACAGCCTCCTTTGTGTTTTCAGGGAAGAGGGAGGGATCTTCATGAAGTAGGTAGAGCAACCAGCAGCAGGGAAGATAAGATCCAGAGGAGCAGAGGATGTCAGGACAGGAGTGTGACCACCATCCCTGCTCTTGCCTCACACCCAAAGGCTAATAAGAATGCAAGCAGAGAATTGGAGCTTCATTCCAAAGTGAAGTGAAGTCATTCTACAGCCTTCCGTTCATCAATAGCAAGTGTTCAGCTCTCTCCCAGGACAGTTTGGTAGAACTTCCAGGCAAGGTCTTGGCTACCTTTGCTCTTTCTGCAGGAGTAGGTGTGAGTGACCTTTTCAGGATAACACAAACATCACCATGAGGACATCTCTAAGACTATATCAAAGGAAGAAAAAACATAATCCCACCACCCAGTAAATAAAGCTATTGGAAGCCGCATGGAAGAAGCATGTTATTCAAAGCTATTATAGTGTAGAGTTGATCTGATAACACACTTGCCTTAGCTTGGTGTTGTGTCAAAATCCCCTTGACTTGCATTTCTAGTCTTTATCTTATTTGGTGATTAAAATATTTCATCATGTTGACAGACCCTAATCTCCTTACCCATTCCTCTCTTATTGGATATAGTTACCCTAACACAGATAATGCTAGTGTCTCTGTAACTAGTGGATCAAGAGCTGACAAAGTGAAGCATCCACAATCAGCCTGAATTATGCATAGACCCAGGATTCCTTCCATTTAATTTCAGGGCAGGGGTAGCTCTCACACATGAGAAATCGGAAGGAATTATTTTTTAAGTGTAAATACTGGGATTTGATAGGATTGAGTAGTGTATTAGTTGCTGTAAAAAATAATTACACACCTAGTGACTTAAAAAAGAGCCCAAATCCAGGTGTCAATGGGACTGGTTTTTTTCCCCAGAATATGTTTTGTGACTTCCTCATAGTACCTAGTCTTGCCTTTGACCCTTGCCTTCTCTTGACTTGTGAACAAATCATTCCAATTTCTGTTGCCATCACCATCTTTCCTCCATTTTGGAGGTTTCTTTTCTCCCGCGGATTGGAATTAAGGCTCACCTGCACTGAGACACTCTCAGAAGAAATCTGTAACTTACTAGATACTCTCATTTGGTTATTTTTCTAGGTAAGTGGTGAATTCTGTGAAGTCGAATAGAAATCCTATTGTGCTTATTCTGTACCTGCAATAAATTCAAAGATTAGCTTAGAAAGAATTGATGCTTTTACCAGATTGAATTTCTTATGGCTCCATAAAATCTTCTCTGTTTCTGAGTAGGATTTGGTAGTTTTATTCACATCGTTTCTTCACTCAGGTACTTCCCATTTCTTGTTAAGCTTGTGCCTAGAATATTTTTCTGATAACTTTTCATTTATAAAGTTTTCTTTGCACTACATTTTCAAACTGATTGCTATTTCCATCGCATTTCTTGTTTATTTTGTGAAGCTATTAGCTTTTTATATTAATTTTGTAACCAGCCACTTTGGTAAATACTTCCATTTCTTTTCTAATATGTTTTACAGCTGATTCACCATGGCTGACTTGCAAACAATAACGATTTTTTTAAACCTCCTTTTTAACAATAAGAATGCCTTTTATATCAACCTCTGGTTTAATTGCTCTGGCAATTATATCTGGAATAGAGGACATTTCCTCTTGTCCTGAATCTAATAGAAAATGCTTGGATTATTTCAGCATAAAGCATGAGGGAAGATTTAAATATGAGATAGCTTTTTCTTTTATCATGTTAAAAACTAGTCATTTATTTCCATTTTACCAAACCTTTTATCAGGGATGGATGTTGAATTTCTTTAAAAGCTTTTTTAAAAAAAAAGATATCTATTGATATTCAGCCAGCAAATATTTGGTGAATAGTGGGGGCAGGAAGAAAGTCTCTACCCTCATGGCAAGTGATGGTGCTTGGCTAGTGGGGAGAAAATTTTCAAAGAACACAGTCCACCTGAGAAGGCTGTTTCTCAGAGGGGATGCCATCTGTAGAGCAGGTTGGCATGCACAGCCTTGTGGAGTCTGGGAAATATATCAAGCAGTGAGATCAGAAATGATCAGGAGATTGTCTCTTTAATGTTACAATGTGGTGAAAGGTGGATACACACTTCCTGGCACCCAACCATCTCACACAACCAAAATAAGTCTCCACAAATTACCATGCAATGTTATTCTATTAAATTGCTAAGTTAAACAGAACTTAATTTTGAACTTTTATATCCATATTCTTATGTTTGGCTGGGGAATTTTTGAGCCAATTTTTGCAAATTTCTGCTTAGCCTATTGGACTAACTTTACAGTGATTCCTAAATTGTCCCATTCTGTGCCCTGGCACCATTTCACTAACGTAGGAATCACGTGGGTTTTTGTTTTTAAAGGACTGAAACTATGCCTTCGGAAAAAGTTGATATGAAACTTTGAAGGGATTTCATGTGATTTCACTTCCTTATGTGTTTAGGTTTATTTCTTATTTATTTAGACTTTCCATTTGTTTTCAGGAAAATTTATTCATGTTTGTTTTTATTGGACATTCATTCAGGTTTTTTTTTTTAAGAATAGTGATAACATTGAGGAAGTATCACTTTAACTTCATCTTTCTTTCTTATTATTTGCTTTTGCTTCATAAATAATTTTGTAGGTGTGTTTTAAATTAGTTTTTTTAAACTATTATTATAATAAAATTTACCTTTAATAAGAGAACAGTTTGTTGTGGGAGATGGTCATCCACCTTCTCAGTATAAAGTTGAAGAACCACTACCAACACCAAGATAAAAAGCATTTCTAACATGCATAGCAGTTTTCTGTGCCTTTTTAAACTATCCCTCCCTCTTTTTGGCCCTGAAACCATGACTCTCATTTCCATCCTGAAAGTTTGGCTCTTCCTAGAATGTCATGAATGACATCCTTCTATACATAGCTTTTTGAATCTGTTTCTCTCCTGAAGCATGATGGTCTCAGGATTCATGCAGGTTAGTAACTGTGTCCATGATGTACTGCTTATCTTCTAAGTGGTTGTCCACTGTACACATGTACCACTGTTATTTATTCATGGATGAATTAATTTGTTAACTATGAATCTTACTGATATGAATAATCATATAAGAGTTTTTGAGTGGCCATCAGTGTTTCATTTCTCTTGGATTAACAACCACAGTTGGGTTTCCTGGGTCACCTATAATAATATATGTTTAACTTGATAGGAATCTGCCAGATTGTTCTGCTTAGCAGTTTGTCATTTCACATACCTAGTAGCTGCACATAAGGGTCCCAGATGGCTTCCTGTGCTGCTCCCTGCCCACTTTGACTGTATGTGACTGCATTAGGGGTAAGATGGACCCTTGAAGTCTCATTTTGGTGTCCCTAGTGACTGACAGTGTTAGAGCTGTTTCATGTGCTAATCTTTTTATATTATTTATTTAAATTAGAAACAATCTTATTTTACATATCAATTCCAGTTCCCTCTCCTTTCCATCCTCCTATGCCCCCTATCCACTCCCCAGGGAGGTTGAGGCTTTCCATGGGGGAATAATCAAAGTCTGTCATATCATTTGGGGCAGGTTCTAGGCCCTCCCACATGTATTTAGGTTGAGAGAGTATCCCTCCATGGGGGAATGGGCTCCCAAAGTCCATTGTGCACTAGGAATAAATACTGGTTCCACCACAAGAGGCCCCATAGACTGCCCAGGTCTCCTAACTGTCACCCAAGTTCAGGGGACCTGGTTTGGTCCTATGCTGGTTCCTCAGCTGTCTGGCTGGGGTCCATGAGCTCCCACGTGCTCAGGTCAGCTGTTTCTGTGGGTTTCCCCACCATGGTCTTGACTCTTTTGTTCATCACTCCTCCCTCTCTACAACTGGATTCCAGGAGTTTGGTGTGGTACTTAGCTGTGGATCTCTGAATCTTATGTGTTTTTTCTACATTTTATTTGAAGAACTTGGTTGGATCTTATACCTGTTTTTAAAGCTTGGAAGTTAAATCTTCTTCATAATACTGAATTCTGTTGTTATTGTTATTATTAACTAAGATTTTATATATTTGATGATATTCTTTCCTCTCACCCAGCTCTGAGATCTTCTTCTCTACCTTCCTACTCACCCAATGGCATGCTTCTCTCTCTCTCTCTCTCTCTTCCTTTCTCTGTTCTATCAATCTCTCTAAAAAAAACAAAACAAACAAAAGTCAAACAAAAAGCAGACAAAAAATGAGGAGCCTATTTTATTTTGATCAACTACGCCTGGACATGGGGGTCTACTCTGGAGAGTGGTTGATAGACCCTGTGACACTCCATTGGAGAAATGATTTTTCCTTTCCCAGCATGTATCAGTTGCAAATAGTGTCTTGGTCAGGGGTGGGGCTTTGTG
The DNA here is from genome assembly GCF_003668045.3 of Cricetulus griseus. Taxonomy (NCBI): domain Eukaryota; kingdom Metazoa; phylum Chordata; class Mammalia; order Rodentia; family Cricetidae; genus Cricetulus; species Cricetulus griseus. Next base: position 17,587,549 of record NC_048599.1, read on the forward strand.
TCCACTTCGTCTTTGTCCTAGGATTTTTGTCTGGTTTGAACCTGTGCAGATTTTATTCATGCTGTCCTTGTCTCAGTGAGTTTATGTGTGTCATCCTTGTTATGTCCGGAAGACACTGTTTCCTTCTTAAGTCATCCACCACCTCTGGCTCTTACAATTTTCCCAACCCTTCTTCCTCATAGATCCCTGAGCCTTGAGGGAAGGAGTTTGATAAAGACATCCCACTTAGATCTGAGTTCTCCAAAGTTCTTCTCTGCGCATTCCCAGTAGTGGAATTTTGCATTAATTATGTCTACTGGAAAAAGCAGCTTTCCCTATAGGGCTCAGTGGTGATGCTTTGATCTCTGGTCATATCAGGATGTCATTAGGAGTTACAATACTGCTAGATTCCTTTAGTAGAATAAGAGTGTTAGACTTCCCATTGTCCCATGACCTCTCTAGTCTCAGGTTCTTGGTCACTTTAGTAGTGTCAAGTATGGGTTCCATCTCATGGAATGGAGCCAGCCTTAAATCCAATTGAAAAGTGGGGGGGTTACTGAATTCTTTTTAGAAATCATTAATGTATATTCATTATACAGATTGGTGAGGTTTATTGTGACATTTTCATACTACTTTTTAATTAATTTTTAAATTAAATATTAGTTGGTATACAAAATAATGGATTTCATTGTTACGATAAATCTTTCCGCCAAAAGCCTCTGAGCCCCACTGCCACATGTGCACTCTATGCCAGCCGTCCACCCGAGTTAGAGCATTTTTAAAATGTATGAGTTGGATTAATTTATCAGCACTTATAATCAAGTGTATTTTAGCAGCAGTAAGTCTTTCCTCGGCAATCAAACAATTTAAAGACAACAATATGGCATATAGTATCCAGATTCTCTGTGTATTTTCCATCTTTATGTGGAGTTTTTATTATTTTATTTTTACATTCTTTTGTTTCTTTTTTCCCCGAGACAGGGTTTCTCTGTGGAAATCTGCCTGCCACTGCTTCCTTCAGCAAACCCTACCGGCGTGTGCCACCACAATCGGCTACTCTATTTCCTCCTGTTATTTTTTTCTCTCACAAGCCTATATATATTTATAAATGCAGTGTAAAGCTTTAGAGGTTTTTCTTTATCTGGATCTGTCTTTATCATTTTGGGAGTGCTGAGTCTGAACCCCAGAAACACCTGGACGGTGCAAGCATATGGAAGCTGCTCGATGCCTCTCAGCGGCCCAACAGGTCAGGCTGTGGCGGCAGGTTTCCCTCTTTCTCTGGGAACCTTGGGGCATGGGGTCATCCCGCTCACTGACACCATTGTGTTACGATAAATCTTTCTGCCAAAAGCCACTGAGCCCCACCACCACGTGTGCTCTTTATGCCAGCCGCCTGCCCAAGTTAGGGCCCAAATTAATACACAGAGAGACTTGTATCAGGTACAATGCTGCTTTGCCAATGACTAGGATTCCTCATCTGTTAGCTCAGTCCTAATTATCATACATCTATATATTTTATAAGACTTATCTTATAGAGGATGCCTTTTGCTGGTGCCGTCTCTTGCCGGTGGCTCACATCTTGCCGCTGGAGGAGGCGAAGGGGAAAGGAGACACTTCCTGTTTTTCTTTACTTAAACGTGAGTCTTCTTGCTATGTCACTTCCTGCCTGGATCACTACTTCTCTACTAAATTTCCCAGAATCCTCTTTGACTCCTAGTCCTGTCTAACTTGCTGTTTCATTGGCCAAACAGTATCTTATTTATCAAACAGTAAGACAAACACACAGAAGCACTTCCCCCATCATTTCATTATGACAATTTCATACATATACACAATTGGGCTTTATTCTTATTTGTCTACTGCTCTTCTCTGCCCCCTTTTCCCAGCCCCTTCCTCTTCTCAAATAAGCCATTCTGCTGCCATGTCATAAAATCCCATCACCACCTCTCATTTCCCTTCCCTGAACTCTATGTGAAAGAAAGTTCAGATGTCCCCAAACTATTTTTGCGAATGTCACTGAGACATTTTCATGCAAATATATCATGTGCTTGACCTTACTCACTTGCTATTAACCTGACCTCTCCTACCCCCCCACCCCTATTGGTTGCTTCTTCCTCACAAACAGCCACTTTCTACCATATTTATATGCAGTGCCCTTAGGTGATCAGGAGTTTTGTTGTTTGTTTGCTATTATGTGTGAGTGTTATCAAATGTATTAGCATATAGCACTTGAACTGTCACCTTCCTTCTGATGTTCTGGTCATCTCTGGTGATGCCCCCTATTGTACTATTCATGTGAATGCTTTTTACCTTCCCTCTCTTCTTTCTTCATCCATCTGACTTGACACCTGCCAGTATTTGTTAATCCCCCAAATATTCAACTCTTGGACATTTTTATTCTGTAATTTTTCTACATTGTCTTTCTGTTTTCAATTTCTGTTCTTTTGTATTTATTTCTCTTTCCTCCTTTTCAATTTTTCAAAATTATCCTAAAAACTTTGTAAAGGTATAGATGTCTTGTCTTTCTGTCTGTCTGTCTCTGTCTCTATCTTGTCTCCTCAGACTTGGAGCCTTGCATATGCTATCCAAGAGCACTATTATAACTCCTCCAACTCTCAGTTTTGTTTTTGTTTTGCAATATTTGTATTATACCATGTTTCCCTTTAGATCCCACTTTGCCTATATCCCATACTGGGCAAAGTTAAACCTGCTGCACTTTCACTTCCAAACAATTCTCTCTGTTGTCATCTCCCTAGTATCTTTGCTTTTGGTCTAAGGATTTTAAGTAACATTTCTATGAAAATTTAAAATACTGATAGACTTTCCAGATGTATCTCTTTTGTTGGTTTTTAATTTAAATACATTGCAGGCTGAAAGTACATCCCCCTTTTGATACATGAAATGTGGATTATAATACTGTGTAGGGTTTCCCTTGGTGACTTTGCTCAGTGCACTTGAAAAGATGCACATTTTACCATCAACTGGTGAGGTCTCCTAAAATTATTGTGGTACAACTGGTTTACAGTTTTGCTCTGATATTCTCAAATGTAAGGATTTTCTCTATTAAATTTCAATGCAATTGTGGCTTTGGAGATTTCCGTTCTCTACTTTGCTTTCTACACCTTCGATGCTAGGCTTTCATGTAGCGCAATTTCTACATGCACTTAAATACTTTATATCCCTATTCATCTTATCGGTTGTAGCTCCTGCATACTATTGCCTGCATAGAGATTCTGTTTTAACAACCTTGGATATTAATTTTAATTTATTCTTTCATAACTTCTCCTTTCTCTTCCTGCTTACATAGAATTTTGTTATAAGTTTTCTATCAATGTTTCAATTTATATGTTTGCAATTATTTATCTTCACTCTTTTGCTTATAATGAGACAATGAAATATGCAGTTTTGGCAATATTTCTTAAATTTTTGAATGAAACATAATAGTTATTCTTTTCTAAAATTTATGGAACAAGCTGGGCGTTGGTGGCACATGCCTTTTATCCCAGCACTTGGGAGGCAGAGGCAGGCAGATCTCTGTGAGTTTGAGGCCAACCTGGTCTCCAAAGCAAGTGCCAGGATAGGCTCCAATGCTACACAGAGAAACCCTGTCTCAGAAAAAAAAATTATGTAACAAACTGTGATTTTCCTTTCTTTAAATCAAATTTTGCTTGTATTTGTTTGTGTGTTTCTACTTTTATAATTGTTTTTTTCTAGTGTTTCTTATTTTACCAAGTGTCAGTCAGATATTTTTCTGGTTTGTTTTTAGAATTCAATATCTTTTCTTTAAGCCCAAATAGGAGTATCATGATGGCAGCTGTAAACAATAGAAGAAAAAATGTTACCATATTTTGCCAGGTGTTGGTGGCACACGCCTTTAATCCCAGCACTCGGGAGACAGAGGCAGGCGGATCTCTGTGAGTTTGAGACCAGCCTGGTCTACAAGAGCTAGTTCCAGGACAGCCTCCAAAGCCACAGAGAAACCCTGTCTCAAAAAAACAAAAACAAAACAAAACAAAACAAAATGTTACCATATTTTAATAACACTTTACTTATAAAAATAAAGGAAGACCAGCTTTGATCCCTGGGCCATGCTAAACACTGAAATAAAGAAATCAATTATGTACTAACTTAAATTCTTAGTTCTCTTCTGTTTCCTCTATTGTTTTATTCTTACACTGATTAAGAAAAAATAAAATATTACCACCATGCTGTGATTTGAAAAAAAACAGTATTATCATTTCATACTTTACTATGTTATATAAGGACACTTTCACGTAAGTATATGTTACATCTTGAATGATTCCACAATTTCAGATTATTTATCTAATTTTCCAGTTCCATGACTTCCAGCCTCCTTTTAAGGCCTTTACTGTATAAGAAATTGCTAAAGCCTCAGTGTATACAAGTAACATTTTCATGTGACCTTAACTCTTGATTTTAGTTCAACATTTCATTGTACAGTTATAGTTCAATTTCAGACTAACAATAGTTGAGATTTGCTAGCTTTATCAGTGGTATGGTCTGAATGTATCTCCTCATACTCAAATGTTGATACTTAGCCATGATCTGACATTTGAGGGATGGGGCCTTCAAGGTAAGTCATGAAGTTTTACTATCTCATGAGTCAGACCAGTACTTCTGAAAGTGATGTGAAGGAGAGTTTTGTTCCTGCTTTTATGAGATGACTTAAGAAAAAGAGGCATACCGGGAGTGAAAGACTGCACCTCATCCAAGGCACACCACCTACATCATGGGCTTCCCAGGTTCTACTCCTAGGAGGACACGCATTTGTATGGTTTGTCAATCACCCAGTTTCCAGTCTTGTGCTACAGCAGCATGGTAGATAGAGGTGATTACACAGATCTTATTTTTGCCTATTCTGTCATGATTCCATTGAAAGGTCTATTGATCTTCAGTACTATCTTTTCTGTGGTTTAGGGGATCCAACCAAGGGCCTCGTGAATTGAAGCAAGTGCCATATTCCTGAGTCGCATCCCTAACTCTGTTACTGGCTTTAGTTCTATGATCACTTGATGTATAGATGGTAATTAAAGTGTTCTTTTTAAAATAAAAACATTGCTTTCCATTTTACAGAGCAACCCCAGTTCCCCCTCCCTCCCCTTCTCCTGCCCCCTGCCTCCCACCTTCCCACCCCCTATCCACTCCTAAGGGAGGGTAAGGGCCTTCCTTTCTTGAGGAGCCAACAAAGTCTGACATACCAAGTTGAGGCAGGACCCCCCATATCAAGGCTAAGCAAGGTACCCCAACATGGGAAATGGGCTCCAAAATGCCAGTTCATGCACCTAGGATAGGTCCTGGTGCCACTGCCAGGGGCCTCCCAACAGACAATGTATTCTTAACACAAAGCAAGGATTTCAGAATACATTTAACACAAAGGGCCCAGTTTCCCAATGAAAAGAAGGGGACCTCTTTCTTTCATACCTTCAAGATTCCCTACATATATTTCCTAATTTTCTAACTATCAAAATATGTATTTGGTCTTAAGTGTCTCAAGAAAACATCACCTTATATCTTAATAAATCTTCCTAAAATAAAAATGTCCATGGGTTCCACTGAGTTAATTCCACTGTAGTCATTTGCTATGCAGTCATAGAATATGAAAATTTCTATTCTGTTCCACTGAATTATTTCTATTATTACTTGTTCTTGGATTAATGGTATACTTTTATAGTCACTTTAAAGAGAAATGGTACCTCTAACTACTTTTCATAGCTTTCTGGGTAGTCTTACACATAGAGTCTTTAACATTGACTTTAAAGTCACTTGAAAGTTAATCTTGTGAATGAAAGTTGTGAAGATTCTGAATGAAATTCTTACCCATTCAGGTATTGGCTTTGAAAATATTGATATATTTACAATTTTAAGTCTTCTCATTCAAAAGTGTGGGAATTCCTGATTTTTTTCATTTTTTAAAAATTTAAAACAATTTTATATACCAATCCCAGTTCCCACTCCCTTCCCCTCCTCCTGCTCCCTCCACCTTCCCCCCACCCAATCCCCCATCCACTCCTCAAGAGGGTAAGTCTTCCCATAGGAAATCAACAAAGTCTGGCACATCACTTCAAGGCAGGATCAAGACACGCCCCCCCATATCTAGACTGAGCAAGGTAATTCTCCAAAACAAATGGGCTCCAAAAAGCCAGTTCAAGCACTAGAGATAGGTCCTAGTCCCACTGCCAGTGGTCCCACAGACTGCCCAAGCCACACAACTGTCACCCACATTCAGAGGGAATAGTTTGGCACTATTCAGGTATGCTGTGGTCTCCAGGGATGGGTGCCTTTGGGACTTGTAGATTTCAGGGTCCAATTGTGGGTGGGGGGAAGTGCGGTAGTTCTAATTCTTATTTTGGATTATTGCTATTGATTTTCTGTTTATCTCAATTCTAGCCAAATAAAAATTTCTATATAAATACCAATAGTTTCATAAGTTTTCCCAAACATTCTAAGTTTATAATCACACCATTTGCCAATACACTCACATACGTCTATTCTATTTTTGTATTTTCCTGAGTATTTTACTTATTGCTTAAAGTGTGAGTTTAAAGACACCAAATAGAAGTAGAAATGATGGCCACTCATGCCTGTCTTATGCATGATCTTAAAACAGATAGCTTCAATATTTTACACCTTAACATGACATTTACTGGAGATTTTTATATCCTCAGCACCCATCAATTTCTATTTTAGTTAAAGTTTTCATTAAGTGTGTTTACTGGATTTTATCAAGTATATCTTGGCAAATAAATCAAAGGAGCCTTCTTTGACAAATAACCAAGGCATCTTAACTCAAATTGGCTTAGGCTTTTATGTGGAACGTATTGGCTGAAGGCCAACTTGATAGAAGGTCTCAAGCTATGTCACCAGGATCTGATAACTCTTATAGACTGTCACTGCAGCCACCTGAGGGGCTGCAGCAGTTCTAAAACCCATGCAAGTCATTTCAAATCTAGTGGTAGAGAAAGATAAAGGTGTTCTTATGATTCCTGAAAATGCCATTGCGTTTCAGTCACCCTAACACTGACCTGGGCTCATCTCTGAATACAAAATGCCTTGTAACCACAGGGAATATCACATGTTGGTTGGCTCCTGTGTAGATCACAAGCCCTACCCTAAGTTGGGTAGAGTGCCTTCTTGTCTACATTTGCTAAGAGGAGAGGGACAGGTACATCCCAAGGTAAAATCTTTGGCATCAGTTACCAGAACGAGGGAAGAGAGTAGCTCAGTGGCATGTCATTCCAGTATCCACTGGTTCAACTATATGGCTTTGCTTATTATTCTCTGGTTGTAATATAAGTGCCTTAATATATTTGCTGATTGTGAATGATTCCTGGAGCTATTCTCACTTAGTCATGGTTTATCCCTGTGATGTACTGATTGAGGCTGTTTGTTTAATATTTTCCATCTGTTTCATAAACAGAATTGATCTCTCATCTGATTTTTTTGTTTTGTTTGTGTCGTATCTTGGCATTAATATCATCTTAGATGCATAAATGAATGAAGAAGCTATTTTAAATGGTCTGAGAGGATTTACACATTTCCACCTACCAATAATTAGAGTTACTTTTTTTAAATGATACATTTCCACTCAGTTAGAAAAACAGGAGATATATTTGATGGGACTTTTATAAAAGTTATTTCAATAAACCATTCTATGGTTTTCATCTTCTTGGTTGAATTTTATTTATTTCTTTTTTATCTTAGGGAAAACATTACACTCTAATTTCCAAATCTGTTGCTGTGATGTCATACATAAAAATCTCTTTAAAATTATAAATGCATTTAATCTCTTTCCTACTTGTGGTTACATTGTCCTTTTCTTTTTAATATTTTATATTACACTCCTTGTCTTTGTTTGTTTCAGCAAAGGTGTGTTTTTTCCTCAAAGGCCAGCTTTATGTTTTATTTGCCTCTATATTGTTTCTGTGTCATTATTTTATTTTAAGTTTGTGTAGCCTCCAGATTTTATTTATTTTCTTATTTTACCTCAATATGTAAAGTCGAGATGCTTGGATCACATTGCTCTGGATTTATCTATTACTGTTTGTAGGTCTTTGCCCAGGAAAATGTCTCTCGTCGTTTTCTACATTCCTTTTTAGATAGTTCACCATTTCTACCTGCTTCTTCTGCATGGTCTAGGGTCTGTGTATTTAAATAAAGTGTCTTCAAGTGCAAAAATTGAAGATGTCTTTCTAGGCAGCAAGTCTCTGAGATCTAAGCAAAGACAATAAATGCAGGGTGGGCTCTGATGTCATAAACAGACACAAGAGAAACATTACTGGTCTGTCTTACCAATGACAGGTACAGTTACAGCAGACAAGCCACACTCATAAGGAGAGGCCAGAAAGAAAGATGTTTAAATGCATATCACCATAGTTGGTAACTGCAGTGTCCTAACTGCAGTCATCTGAAATACCCGAGACAGATAATCTCACTTACTTATGGAGCTGAGATCTTGAGAAATCTCATGTCATCAAATGCAGACATAGGAAAAAGACACCTTTATATTTGTTAAGGAAAATTTGAGCCAGGTTTAATGGCACATACCTATAGTCTTAACTTTTGGGCTGTAGAGGCAGGAGAATCAGGAGTTCAAGGTCAGCACTGGTTACATATGTGATGAAGTCTCAATGTGTTTATGTGCAATGCAGTGTTTGCATGCAAAGCCAATTTAGCAAGAGTGAATCCCCATGGATGCAAAAATAAGTAAGCAAATAAAATGAAAAATGATGCCTTTCAATATGATCATGGGAGGATTCAAAATGTGACTTGTAAAATTATTCTTGTAACATTGTATTACCGTTTCTTTCTTAGTAAGGAAATGAGAAGCATACATACACACACACACACATACATGTATGTGAAGATACTCAGTTCATTGTACATTCAGTTAATATAATCATTGTGCCCCTATACAACACTTTATTTCATATATCTGATTTTATTTTTTGGTCTCTGTCTTAGTTACTCATTGCTATGACAAAATACTCTGACAAAAGCAAATTAGGAGAGGAAGGATATTTTTACCTTAGTTCCATAGGGATGCAGGCAGTCATAGAGGATAAGACATGACAGTAGACAGGAAGCCATGGTGGTCTTTTACCTCCTCTCCCTTCTCCTCCTCTTTCATTGTCTTCTTCTTGTTGTCATTATACCAAATAATACACTGCATTTCTCAATAAACATTTGTACATGTTCATTGAACACACACACACAACATACATACATACATACATATATATATATATGGGAACTATGTCCCTCTAAACAACCCCTAGGTCTTCTTCACTAGAAATCTGCAGTTTATTTATCTATGTTTTTGTTGAAAACTTTTTTCATACAATACATTCTGGAAGAGGGAGCAAAGGGAGGGAATACAGAGACGGATAATTAACACTAAGCTACATTTGATGGGCCATATGGAAGCCTACTACTGTAGAAGCTTCATAAAATATATACATATATGGAAAAATCAAAATGGAGTCACAAATAACAAGGGAGATAATTCCCCAACTAGACATCTTTCATCACCAAGAGAAATATCAAGTGCCAGAAATGGGTTACATCTAGTTGACTTGTTGGCTAAAAGTGCCCCATGGAAACCCCCAAACAACTCAGGCTATTGCCAAGGCTGCTGGTTACTCTCCACAAATGGATGGTTAAACACTGATGCTGAAATCTTATTGAGCATGGAAAATTCAACCTGGTGCCTCACTAGAACCTTCACCCCTACTGGCTCTTCACGTTCTTTCCACACTCTAGAGGCAGAGGATGGACAGGAAGTGGGAACAGGCTATAAAATCTAAAGGATAACACCTTCTGTGCCTCACTTCCTCTAACAAGGGTCCATCTTCCAAAGGGTCCACAGCCTTCCCAGACAGTGCTATCAGCAAGGGACTAAGTGTTCCAACACATGAGCACATGGGAGCATTTCATGCTGAAAACAACAATATTTATACACATGTTTGCTTTTATTTCATCTACAAATAGCACGCATAATTTTTTAACTACTAATAAGATTAAAATCTCATGCCCTGGTTGTATTTACCAGATTCTCTTCATATTCTCAGTAATCTTTGACTATTGTATTCTTACATATATTATCCAGGTGATGAAGTGGTGCTCCCATTCAAAGGGTGTACAAAATCTAGTATTGCTGTAGGCACTAGAGGCAGCCAGGTGACTGTCTAGAAGGGGCTAAAGCAGAGGTAGGGTCAAAACCAGAAGGATCTCAGACCTAGGCCCTAGGACTCTGGATGCAGACCTGGACACTAGGCAAGTATTGGTCCCTCCAGTCCCAAGGTACCGCTTATGTTTACACACTGATGGGGGCCAACTGAAGACCCAGAGTCTTAAAGTTTTAATAAAAAGAAACTTATATCTCTAACACTAAAATTTAACCATGAGGCCAAGGGTCTTAACCCATATGTCATCAAAATCTTCAACTACAAACCATGAAGCCTATAACCCATATGTTCTTAATATGCCACCTGTCCATGAAGCTCTTGAGAAAAATGTGTATCCATGACACCCCAAAAAGTTTATAAAGTTCAATTTTTAAAACACACTTGCTTGCAAAACCAACCATTTTATAACAACTTAAAATTGTGAAAATAGAAAAAATCTTGTGTCTGGGTGAGAGAAACTGTGTCCGAATGAACAGGAAGCACTAAGTGAGAAGAGGGGCTAGCACAGGAGAATATACAGATGGCCACCCTAGGTAATCAAACTAAGACTTTAACTTCTTCTTAGATATATTTCCTAATTTCTGTATTATGTATACTTAATAATAAGACAAACATTGTATTTTCATTTTCCTTGGACTCAGATGATCAAGTCATCTTTCTAATACCCACACATGTGTGAGTAAACAGAAACACACACACACACACACACACACACACACACACACACACACACACACACACACTGCCCTCTTGAGCCAAAGCACCAGCATCATTGGTAACAGATGATGAGAAAGCACTTAGGTTTCTAAGATTAAATGCCTTATAACTCACAACATATCTCGTTACAGTGTTTGCATTGTTGGAAACCATATTTGTGAGTTCCCTTTGTTCTTGTGTGCTTGTACCCTACCACGTTTTAAATGCCATATATAATTGGATATAGGTCATTGGGTCAGACTAGATCCTGCTCTGCACAGGGTTGATACTGGAGTCTTTGGTTTTTGCTCCAAGCTTCCCTTTTACTGTTTGTAATGCTCTGTCTTCCAGAGGCAAATAGGACATCTTTCTGAAAATGAGCATGTAAATCTCTGCGTTTCTCACAAATATGTTGGTTGCATGCTTGTCTCCTGCCTCTTGAGCCCAATTATCTGAAAATAGACCCTCATCTGTTTTAGCCTAGACATGGAGGGTTGTAAACAATAGAAACCATTCCACCTGGCTTAATCAAGAGACAAGTTTTGCTCAAAAGCACAGGGATGCCTCACCAGTATCAAACCAGGGAGGCTGTGGGAAAACCAGCATTAACACGAAGAACTGAGACACTGGTTCACTGCCCCACCTTCATGGTCCCTCTGTCTTCTTTTTATTCTTGTTTCATTTAGTCCTCCGTTCTCTTTACTCTGTCTTCTACCCCATGCGTCCATTACCTGGAATAATGTTCCCTTCTATGTCCCATGATTTTATAACCATCCTTTGCCAGTTTAGAATGAGATCACCCCAGTTCCAAATTCCCAGGACAAAGGAAATGGCTGACCCAAGGCAAGGCATGTGTTCACCAGCTATGACAGTGACAGTTGTGACAGTAATCTGCTGTCTTCAAGGCAGTTCTGGGCATGTGCCTTATAGCATGAAAGCCTCACAATGGTAGTATAGTACTGCTGTTCTCAAAATGGTTAAGGCTTGGTGAGACTTGTCTAAGTTCCCGTGTGGTATTTGATTCAACTAACTCTCATTGGCTGCCTTGGTATTATCTGTGTGTATGCACACATGCATGTGGTTCTCTTACCTAAAAAGCATAGCTGAGAAATAACACATTCCCCTCACATGATCGCTATTACAGTAAGGGGAATTAGGCAGAAACATTTAAAAACTACATACTACTGTGTAAATATTACACTTTTGCTGCTTTCTCCACTTATCTGGCTCCCTACTTCCCTGCCAAGGTTTATGTAAAGTATTGGCTTGATTCTGCAGAACTTTCTTATATATTGATCTATCAGGGGATATTCAGAAGTGATGCGGGGCAGAATGAGGGAACAGAGGAAGAAATCATTAAGTTCCTGAGAAATTAAACTCATGATAAATTAAAATGCCAAGCCTGGTAGTGTTTTTAAATAAAGGTTAGTTTTACTTGGTATTTTAACATTCGTATTTGAGTAATTTTAAGTTGAAACATGAGTCAGCCAGTCTACTTTTCTAAACTACTTCTGCTCTTAGATTCCTGTTCTGGTCAAAAGTAGATACTATACTCCTGAGCAAGAAAGTGGGGAGAGGGAAGGGAGCCTCTTTGGCTTCACCATGTTCCTCACATCCCACATCCACCTCCTTACCAAATACCACTTATAGATTCATCTGTTCAAAACCCAACTAAGCCTTGCCTCAGCTACAGCAACAGCCTAGTAGAGTTGTTATTGACTTCCTTAGATTCGCATTCCATCATATCACTCTACCTGCTCAAAATTCCCTTCTCTCTGGCCCCAACTCTTAGTAAGACCGTGAGGGCACCTTTTTCTATTTCCATCCTAGATCATATCAGCATCCTTGCCATATCCTTAACACACCATAAGCATCCAGTTGGGTCCTTGCAAACACCATTTCTTTGTAAGGATACCCCCTTTCTATCTTGCCCAGTATCCCTCATCCAATAATATTTGGTCCCTTGATGTACTCTTTGGCTCACTCTGAAGGAGGTAGTCCTGTCATCATGTAGGCTTCACATCTTGTGAATATCTTTCTGAAATCCCTCTCAAACACGGCAGGGATTTAAATACCATCTGCTCTCCTGGCAGAACACCTCCAGGGCAGAAATTGTAGCAGTCATAATTGTATCCTTAGATTCTTGCACAGACTCAGGAAAAGAGGACTCTTTGATACAAAAAAATATTTGAATAAATGAATGAATCAATCAACTGTGCCTGTCTGGATCCATCCTTACTAAGGAAGGGGAAGCCATATAGGAGTCCCTTATAGTTTGAGTGATGTCCCTAAATCAAACTCCATATTTTTACCTAAGTGGCAGTGATCTGTTGTACTCTGTAGTCTCTTCAATAAAGAGAGCCATGTGCTCCAACCCTGGACATGCTATGGCTATGGCTCTGACTTGAGATAGAAGAAACATGACAGGCTTTAAGGCCCTGCTGTATGTTGGTGGGCACATTCCAAAGTGAGCAGAGACTGTTTTCTTGTCTGTCTGTAATGACCATCTGGATTCAATTGTTAATGCTCAATCCTATTTGTTGCTAGGGCAACCCAGTTATAGGCCATCCTCACTTTACCAAAGGTGATATTGCCAGAGTCATCTTATAAGTCAGATTTCGAAAGACACAATAGATTTTCCTGGGTAAAAAGTGATGTTAATGGTGACTAGAACCCAGAGAATTGTATTTAACTCATATTGTTGTGCTACTTGTGCAAAATGAGTCAGTAAATATATCCCATGCTACCCAGCTCACAGCAGTATCTTGGAACAATCTGGTCATGAGAGAAAAATCAGCCTCTTTCCAATATTCTTCAAAACTGGTTTGAGTGTCAGGATATCCTCTATTTAGACCTTAATTTCCAAAAGTTGTTTGAATGTCTGGATTACCCAGGAAGGGTTTATTAGGACCCATCAGTCTAGTCCTAGACATGTCAAAATCAGAATCTTTTGTGGGCTCCAGAACTATGTGAACTTAAAAAGCCCCCACCCTGGTGAATCCAATATTATTTGTGTATTGTTACCTAAACTTTTTCAGTAGCTCTCCCACTGTCTCCTCCCTTCCTTGGCACTGGGTGGTGTTGTTGGTTTTTTATTATTTACTCTTTCTACTCTTTGATCTTTTATGGGAGGCAACATCCAGCTCCCAAATAAATCACACAAGGAGGGAGATTTATTTTTATTTATAAATGCTTGGCCTTAGCTTGGCTTGTTTCTAGCCATCTTTTCTTAACTTAAAATATCCCATCTACCCTTTACCTCTGAGCTTTTATATTTCTGTATGTCTATATACCTTAGTTTCACTCTTACTCCCTGGCTGGCTGAGTGGCTGGGTGATTGGTATCTAGCATCCTTCTCTCCTTGTTCTATCTTGGTCTTTCTCCCTCCTTTTCTCATTTCTTCTTCTCTTCCCAGATTTCTCCTCCTATTTATTTTCTCTACCTGCTAGCTCTGCCTGTCCTTTCTTCTGACTTGCTATTGGCCATTCAGCTATTTATTAGGCATTTTAGACAGGCAAAGAGTTAAACAAATGCAACATGAAAGAATGCAACACATCTTTGCATTGTTGAAACAAATGTTTACAGCACAAACAGTTGTAACACACCTTAAAATAATTTCCCACAACAATTGGGGGTGACTTCCCCAATCAAAGCTATAGTTCTGTAGTCAATTACCTCTCATGGTGCCATAGTTTTTACTGCTCAAAAACTGATCTCAGTGTATTTGGAAGATGCTGAGGTCTAGACTAGCACTGCTGATGCTCTCAGGAACAGACTCTTCCATCTCCACCAAGGGAGAAAGCTGACAACCCAAACACGGAGATCAACGCTGCCATGGTTACCAGCTCCATTATCAACATCATGGGATTCATTTAAAAATAACTAAAATAGCTCTGTATCTTCCTTGTTCTTATTACATTTGGACTAAGGCATGTGTCTCCAAGGTAATCTACATATAAGACACTCCATCCTACTGAAGGAATGCCTCCCCAGATACTAACAGACTACCTATTATGTCACTGGGATGACGATCCTGATTTTTATAATAAACTAGAATAATACAGTAATGAACCACTGTACATAACAAAGACCTAATAGAGCCAAGTAGGCAGTCCCCAGAAAATTCCAGACAGATCTAAAGAGGGACCTAATTTAAGTTCAACGGAGATCCTGAGAAGGCCTTCTACAGTGAGGTTAAAGTAGTTAATAATTTACTGTAGTTATTGTTATCAGATTACTAGCTTACCCACAGCATTAAAATAATGGTTCTCATGTCCTATTATCACTCTTCCATAGAGAGAAAGAGTTTCTCCTGCCCTTAAGTCTGTACTGTCTTAGGTTTTCCTTTGACAGAACAGGATAGAAATGGCCTAGAAGCCAGGCCTTTTTTTTTTTTTTAACTTCCAACCAAGGTTTCCCTTCCCTCCCCTCCCTACCCCTTAATCCCCCCATCTCCATTATACTGTCCCCTTCTCCACTGTTTCCTCTTCAGATACAGATAGGCATCCTATGGATATCAGCCAGCCAAGGTATATGAAGTTAGAGTGAGACCAGGCTCCTCCTCTTCTATTAAGGCTGGATAAGGTAATCTGGTAGGAGGAAAGTATTCCAAAAGCAGGCATCAGAGTCAGAGACAGTCCCTGCTCTCACTGTTAGTTAGGAGTCTTACAAGAATACCACACTACACAACAGTAACATATATGCAGAGTGCCTAGATCAGTCCCATGCAGGTTCTCTGGTTGTCGGTTAAGTATCTGTGAGTCCAGGTTAGTTGGTTCTGTGGGTTTTCTGGTGGTGTCCTTGATCACTTTGGCTCTTGGCCCTTCCTTTCCTTCTTCCATAGGATTCTCTGAGCTCTGCCTACTGCTTGCCTATGGGTCTCTGTATCTGTTCCCATTAGTTGCTGGGTGAAGCCTCTCTGATGACAATTGGGCGAGAGACCAATCTTTGAGAATAGGAGAATATCATTAGGATTCATTTTATTGACCTTTTTCGCCATTAATTTTGGTTCTACAACAGGTTTCTGGGGTATTCCATCTCTGGGTCCTGGCCCACAGAGGTGAGCGCCCTTCTCAGGGTTTCCAGTTGGGCCCCTCATTAGTTTGTCACTTCATACTTTCTAGCCCTAGCACTAGGTCTGTTTTGCACACCCTGTTAGCACGGGTGTCTGTTTTGATGCCTGAGTCATTTTGGAGAGAAACTGAGTCTGTTTTTTTCTAGTGTGTAGGGCTTGTCAAAGCTTCCTAAGCAACAGTCACTGTCTACTTTCAGGTAGGAGTAAGGCTGTCTCAGAACTTACAGCCTCAGGCTAGCCTTCAAGTGACAGCTGTCTGAGTAATCCCAAGAAATTCTAGCACAATAGCCCATACAGTTGGTTTACAGAATGATAAATCACTATGGTTTAAAGCCACTAAATATTAGAGAACTGATTGATAATCTGATTTGGTTTTAAAATACATAAATGGAAAATTATCACCCACGATCTTTCTGTGCAGGGATAATTATTATTATTAAAGTTGACTTTCTTCCAGAATTTTAATATTCAAATCAAGACATATGCAAAGAGGCTTTGTTCTTGTAGACATACTATTGGAATTCCATTGTACATGCTATGTGAAAACCTGTATTTTCCTTGTAATAATATACTCATCACTTTCATGTCTTGTAAATAATCTTTTATATCATTTTAATGACTACATAATACTCCATCATTGTATTATATGTAATTTATTTAACCAGTGCCTGTTACTAGATCATTTGGGCTATTATATGTAGTACTGTGATGAACATAAATCTTTGTACAATAAATGATAATCTTTAGTAATATATTATAGATACTGCTGCTTAAGGGTTTTGCATTAGAATAAAGTAAACAAAACATTTTAATTTTGCTTCATTTTTATTAACCATGAGTTTAATGAGAGTTTTGCATGTCTGTTGGCTATTTGTTTATCTAGTGTTTTATTAAGGAATAGCCCTTATGTATATTTACTTAATTTTTAAGCAATTTGTTATGGAACACACACACACACACACACTGTGGCAGGATATCACAGAACACTGATATTCAAACTAGATAAAAGTGGGTCACTTACCACCTCAATTCTTTTCTTGCTATTGGGCACAAAGTATATTACCTACATTTTTCAAGCCTTATTTTCCTTACATGAGGAGCTAGTATCTATTTCCTTAGATTGTGATTTTGATGATTTAAGAAATGTTCAACAATATAACTGATACAAACTAAGTGTTCCAATAAATACTGTCCTTTACATGTGCTTGCATTACAAAACCAGGCCATATTATAGTTGCATTTTAAAAAGATTTATGTAATTTATGTGAGTGTGTCAGTGTGGGTATGTGCGTATTAGTCCATGGAGGCCAATGAGATATGGAGGAAATTTTGCTTTGGCCTTTGGAAACATTTGCTTGCCTGCAAAAGAAGATCTTAAGGGGGGATATCATCGGATTCCAATGTGGTGTGGGAGAGTGTGGCACCTGTCTCACAACGAGGGCAACTTGCTTAAAGGAACACAGGGCTTGGCAGCAGAGAAATCTAGGTCCATGATCACGTTTCATTTGTGTATATGTATGGAGGCATGCAAGGCATGGTGGGTACATTAGTAGCGCTCAAATGACAACATAAAAGAGTCTCTGAGCCTAGTGGAAGGTATCTTTACCCACTGAACCATCTTACCAACCTCATTTTTAAAGTATTATCATGGATTGCATGGTGATTCATGCTTGTTGTTTTTCAATTTTTTTATTTAAATTAGAAACAAACATGTCAATCCACATTCTCTCCCCCTCCCCTCCTCCCCTGTCCCACACCAACACTACACCCATCCAATACCATTTCTGCTCCCCAGGAAGAGTGAGGCCCCCCATGGGGGTCCCCAGAGTATGTCATCCTTTGGGATAGGGCCTAGACCCTCCCCAGTGTGTCTAGGCCGAGGGAGCATCCCTCCATGTGAAATGGGATCCCAAATCCATTCCTATGCTAGGGATAAGTGCTGATCCACCACAAGAGGCCCCATAAATTTCCAAGGCCTCCTCACTAACACCCACATTTATGAGGTCTGGATCAGTTCTGCACTGGTTTCCCAGTGATCAGTCAAGAGCTCCCTCTTGTTCAGGTCAGCTTTTTCTGTGGGTCTCACCATCGAGGTCCTGACCCCTTTGCTCATCACCCCTCCCTCTCTGCAACTGGATTCCAATTCTGTTCAGATTTTAGCTGTGGGTATCTGCCTCTACCCCCATCAGCTGCTGGATGAAGGCTCCAGGATGGTATACAAATTAGTCATCAATTTCGTCATCAGGGGAGGGCATCCAAGGTAGCCTCTACACTGCTACCCAGATGGCTAGTTGGTATCATCCCTGTAGATCTCTGGACATTTCCCTAGTGCCCAACTTCACTTTAAACCTATACTGTAATAGGAGCACTTGAGAGCATCTGTGGCAGGAGGTTTAACATGAGTTTGAGGCTAAACTGGGCTATATGTGAGTTCTAGGATGGTCTGAGCTACAGAGTGAGTCCCTGTCTCAAAACCCAAAATTAATTAACTATTTAAAAGGGA
Organism: Cricetulus griseus; assembly: GCF_003668045.3. Lineage (NCBI taxonomy): Eukaryota > Metazoa > Chordata > Mammalia > Rodentia > Cricetidae > Cricetulus > Cricetulus griseus. The sequence continues at coordinate 17,606,006 of NC_048599.1, forward strand.
AAATCCTGGTCTCAAGAGCAAGATGAATAATTACTAGTTAAATTAGGTAAAGGTAGAGCTATAGAAAACTAAACAGGCAGTTAGGGGAAGGCATGGTAACTGTCTCTATGGAGGCTTTCTGTTTTGGGGTGTTTTCATTTATTCATCTGTTGTTTTTGTTGTAGTTTGATTTTGTTTTGTTTGAGGCAGACTCCCCTGTGGCCCAGGGTAGCTTTGTACTTCTAATCTTCCTGTCTCTACTTTCCAAGTGCTGAGATTACTTACAAGCTCGAGCCATGAAAGCAATTTTTCCTTGTATCTTAGTGGCTGGAATTTTGTCACATGGCCACATATAAACCAATCACCGATGAGACAGTAATGTAGAGGTTAGCTGAGGTGCTTCATTGCTTATCCTGTATAGATGAGTATGAGGTTCCATTGCTGTGTGCCTGGCCATATAGAGAAGGAGAAGTGTTCACCTGTGTAAGTTTTATTTCCAGAAGAGAAAATAGGTAAACAAGAAAGATAAATGAGGATCTGTCAATGAGACACACATTTGTGTAGACTTTGAAGGTAGATTATCAAATTTATTGCCTGCCTCTTACTCATTTCTTCTGTCCTCATTTTAATTTTGTTTAATATAATTTTTAGAGATTATAATGTTGTCTTAGAATTTAACATTTTTACTCTGCTTCTCATAAATTTGGGTAAAATCCTACCTTATGGATGGGTTGTAGGCATAGCTCAAGTCTTCAGTTGGGGTTCGATTGATCTGTATCATTTTTGATTATCGAACACTTGGGAATCAAATCAGTCGGGATAACATTCGACTTGGTATGTTCTTCAAAACCACCATGCAATGCAAAAGTTATACAATAAGAACCACATGGCTTATGGGAGAAATGGAGTTAGAGACAGCATTCAGAAACGTTTAGTGGCCAAATCCTCTCTTCCAAAAAGAAAGAAAAAAGCTAAAAAAAGTCATAGTTTTGAACATGTTAAATATTTTTAAATGCACACATGTACATACATACAGCATTTTAAGTTGAAAAATGCTTGAGATTTGCCTGTAAATGTGAACATTGAGTTGCTGTTCCAGAGTGAGTGTGAAGTAGTGGAAGAAATATAACCTATAACACCAGGCAGGCCAGAGCCTAAGAAGCAGCTGAGCCAAGGAAGCAGTCAGAGGTTTTAGTCTGTTTGTACACATTCCTCTGTATCTATAGATGGGGTCCCTTCCAGATGAAGTTTTCTCCAGTTGTTAGTGTTTCACTCCCACTCCCATGGAATGGCATACACTCTGAATGTTATCTCCTAAGTATGTGTTATGACAACGAGAAATGGCAGGATGAGATTTACCAGAAGAGTCTACAAATCTTAGGAATGGGACATGGTCAGCCTTGAAATGAGAGAGAGCAATTAAGGGAAGTAGAACATGTTTTCAGAGATAACACAATGGAGTCTTGAAGAAATTTATTCTCCTATCCACTAACTGGCTCCTTGTCACATACAATCATCACATGGTACAGAACTTTCCCTACTCACCTAGCCTATCTGGCTGCCAGTCTTACAACCACCACAAGTAGTGCACTTCCTGGAAGACAGAAATTCCTTAATCTCTGAAGAATGGACCCAAAGAAGAATCTAGAGGTCTTTCTACGTCTTCACATCACAGATAACTATCATGCGCCATGCCCTTGTCCAATCATATCTCTTCACAACTGTCCATTCCTCATCAAATATAAGCATAGCTTATACAGGTTTCCACATCTTTGCATCTTCATTTCTGAAGATTCCTTTGCCACACACACAAAACTTAAATAGATGTGTGTGCCTTCCTTTACCTGGTCTGTCTTTTGTTAGCGATACCTTAGCCATGAAATACCACATTGAGGAAAGAATTGTTTTTTGTTTTTCTGGGTGAAGAAGGCCATGTTTTCTCCACTATTCTATCTATGTCACTTTCCATCACATTCTGTCTATACACCATCTCACTTGAGTTCGTCACTGTACCTCCTCTTTGTTCGGAGGGCGCATTCAGGCTTTCACCATCTATGTTGTGATGCCCTTGATCTCTGGAGATCTAGACAGAACTATGAGTCTATGGTCATATTGTAATCTTTTATAAAAACCCAATGGGGTACTATTTGTTTATGTGGCCCCTCACTTTTTCCTGTGTTAGGCCAAGTGAAATGCTGGTCACTGCCAAATGGCAGACATTTTCTTCTTAAAGAAAAGTTAAATATGTATTTTGGGGTAAGGAAAATGAAGTCCATTTCTTTGAGAAACTATCAAAAGAAAGATTAGTAAACTCCAGTAGAAGAAAATGTCAAATTCTATCTTCTTATCAAAACCTATCATTTTCCTTCTTTCCCTTTTTCTTGTTACATGCTAGCAGCCATCTTACCTTACAGCTCCATAGTTGACTCACAGAACAGAAAAAGAAAAGGAGCAAAGGCATTTCATTCAAAGTTCAAGCGGAAGTAGGGAAAGAAACATTTGTCTGCAAACTCAGTGAGTTTCAGAACGATTGCCTCCATTAGAATGAGCTGAAATGGAAGCAATCGAGGAAGGGAAATGCAGAGCCTACTGGGAGCACATTAACCCTGAAGTGGAAAGGGTACATCAGATACAACTTCAGATAGCAGACTGGAGAGCTATCAGGAACAGGGGCGGGGCATGTGGCAGATCACACCATACTTACTGAAGCTGGCCTCTTACTGCATCTGGATGGTCTAGCTGTCCATCTTTCCCAGGAATCTCCTGTCTTCACAAGTGCTAGGATGAAAGGCACCTGTTACACCTGGGTGGCTTTTTTCACTGGATTCTGGAGCTTCCAGCTCAGTTCCCTTCACTTACATGGATCAGTGCTCCATCCACTAGGCCATCTCCCCAGCATTTTAAAGGAAACAAAATGCAATGGCATTTCACAGTGGACAGAGCACTTAACACTGCCTTCAGGTGTATGACTTGCTTGATGAGACCCAGGGCAGTATCTCTAAGATTTCTTCTACTTTGCAGAATGTAACAAAAATCTCTCCCTCCTCTAGCATGGTTTGGCAACACTTCCAAACCTCCCCTCTTTCCTCGGGAACATCAAAGAAGCCCTCCTTGACATACTTGCTCCCTGAAGTCCAAGAAAGTCCTTTTGTCTGTGGTCCGTCCCTCTGAGATGGCATGCTAGAAACTCCTCTGATTTTGCCTGCCCCCAACCCTCCAAGGGCAGCATCAGGAACAGGTCTTGGGTTTTGCTTCCTGAGAGACTAAAATGGTGATGCAAGGAACTTGAATTTTTTCCCCTCTAACTCCAAATCATCTTCCAGCCTTCAAGCTCTAATACCTATGTTGAAAACTTCAAGCTATATATTTTCTTCTTTCTATATGTTTATAAAATCTACTTCCCTGGGAGGTACTGGCATGAACTCTTAAGAATTTTCAATTAAGAGAGTAAATGCTTCCTAATCCTTAGAATCCAGGGGCACTTCCGTTCCTCCTCTCCCCTCAAAGGAATTGCAAATCCCTCTTCCTTTCTCCACAGTTGCCCCAGTACAATTATTCAGCTTGCCCAGTTGTAGCTCTTAAAACAAATGAGTCTGATTCTTAGAAGCAACGCAAAGAGATATGACCTAGCTCAGGGTACCCTATATTATAAGAGTAACCATAAATAAACAAGTTTTCAAACTTTTATAGTTTGCATCATTCCATTTAGGCCTAGCTCTAAAAGCCCACTTTCCTTCAGTCTGGTGAATACTTCAGACATATATTGCCCTTCAGATAATGTTTTCTCCAACATAAAATAACAAATATGTGTTATTATAAATATTTTATACAGCTGAGGAGTCCAAGGAACAGGGCTGGTAGCACTAGTTCAAGTTCTCTGGAGTCTAACTCCATTTAAAAGCTGAACTGGGCTGGTGTATTGGTTTCCATTAGGGTACCTTCACACAGCTTTTAGTGGCAGGACTCAAGTCCTATAATACAGCATAGGGTTTCCCCTAGAGTGATTGATTCAAGAGAAAAAAATGTCAGTGTGTTTTATGACCTAGTCTAAGAGGTGAGTATCAGATTTGAGTCACCTGAACTTGCCAATTCAATTCAATTGCGTCATTTGGTCAGCAAGTCCCTGGGATCCACATGGCACTACCTCTGCAGCTCAAGAATGAGAAGTGTACAACACCATGCCCAACCTTTTTAGCAAGGGAAAACAGATTTGTTTAATTTTACTTATGTTTATGTATATGGACCTATGTGAGTTAATGTCCATAATAGTGTAAGTGCCTGCAGATGCAAGGTGTCAGATCCCTTGGAACTGGAGTTACTAGTGTAGATTCTAGGAATAACACAGGTCCTCTGCAGGAGCAGTAAGTGATCTTAACCATCTAGCCATCTCTCTAGCCTCCCATCCCCAAATTTATTTTTTGTAACACTTGGGTTCTAGGGATTGAACTCAAGTCATTCTGTTGGTGTGACTGGCCACTTTACCAGCTAGGTCATCTCCCTGGCCCTAAATTTATATCTTAAATCATTTTCACACTAAATTGGTAATATAGATAAATAATCATAAATGGAATTCCTTCTTTCATTGTCTGTTTATTCATTTGGCAGTTCTTTGTTAATTTCCTACTATGTGCAGGTACTATAGCAGCTGCTGACAGCTCACTGAAAAGGGAAATGAATGCTGCATTCACCCTCTGGGAGGGACAGTAATGTAAAGCTATTCAGTGAGTCCGTTCATTTTATGTTGCTACAGTACAATAGCACATAGTTGGAAGTGTGTGGTTAATAGAAATATTTTGACTTAACCCTTCAGGTAGCTGGGAAATCCAATATTGGGAGGTTGGCATCTAGTAGGAACTTTCTTGCTATGCCATCCCATGACAGAGTGGCAGAGAAATAGGGATAAAGAGGAAAGATTTAGCTCCCAGTTTCTAGCCCTTTAAGAAAACTTTGGCATTGTACTTTATGTTAAGGGGGAACCACCATGACTTCAATGCCTCCTTGTGGGTCTTAACTTCCCAATAGAGGAACAATATGTATTGTTTCTAAACCTAACATAGACTTTTTGAAAGACATATTTAAGCCCTTAACAATGAACAATTCTTGTGGGAAATTTTTTTACACTGTGGGAAGATGTGCCACTGTGACTGATTTAATGAAAAGCTGAATGGCCAATCTCTAGGCAGGAAATATTAGGCTGGATTTCTGGGTAGAGAAAGACAGAGGGTTACAATCTAGTGTGGCAGGAGATGCCAGTGATACACTGAGAAAGTCAGACACACAGAATGGACGAATGGTTAAGAGTCATGTGACAGAACATGGATTAACAGAAATGGATTGATTTCAGTTATAAGAGCTAGTGGGAACAAGCCTAAGCTAAGACCAGGCTTACATAATTAATAATAAGTCTCCATATCATTATTTTTGGGGGTGTTGGCAGTCTAAAGAAGGTCTCACAAGAAAATCTAACTGCAAATAATCACACAAATAGATTCTTACAAAATGATGATGGGTGCTTTGAGTTTGGAATTAAACTTTCAAAGAAACCATCAACATGAGGGGTCCCATTTAGTTTGAGAATCAATGGGGAGCCCTCTTTACCATGGCACTATTAACATTTGGACTGTGTACCTTTTGAAGTGGGGTTACTTGCTCTACATTCCTTGTCTGCTATTGGCAGCTTCCCTGAATTCCTCCTACTAGATATCCCCCTCCAACTGTGACAAGCAAAAGTATCTGCAGAGATTTCTAAAAGTTCCACGTGTTCCTTGCAGGCATAGTATCTCCCAGTAAAGAATACATGCTATCTAAAACGTTCCCAGATAAACAGTGTTGGGGGCATTTCAAGAAGAGGAAACAATGGGCTGGTAAGAGTTTTGTTGACATTTAATTCTAAATGATAAACTTCCAAAATAATAAAGCTACACCAAAAATTACCAAAAGTATAATTTCATGTCAAACTCTCTTACCTGGATGCCATGTCAGTGACCCTTTAAGCAGACATTCATCCACTGGAGCTAGTCTGCTTGTCCTGAATAAAGTGTCTTCCCAAAGTCAGCAAAGAAAAGACAGACCTAGCCTGGAGCTGTCTTCCCAAACGTATTTTAACTTATTGAATCTCTGGGCTGGTTAAAGTTGTTTGGCCTTCAGCCTGCTGGTTTATGTCACTGCCTTGAGCAGGGTAAATCACCCAGAAATAAATGACCTCACTTTTATTAGAAAGATATTTATAGGTACTGCTTAGACTCTATGTGGTTATGTTTAATGGGTTAAGAGTTTGTAAGTAGGCTGGGGGTAGTGTCAAATAATTTGCACCAAGAGTTGCCTTACTTCAAATTCTGAACACACAAGAATTAGCTTGTGTGCTCAAAATCCTAAGTTCTTGAGTGAAAACAAACAAACCAAAAACCTTGAAGGACCTAGTATGTAATACAAACAATGCTAAGTCAAAGTTAGCATTCACACTCTGGGCTTGGACATACAAACCAGCATCAATTTTCTCATTTGTAATGGACATGAAAATTTTTCCCTTAAAGTGGTGTTAGGAAGATGTATAAGGTAACAGCAATGTTGGGTATTATGAAAGTCCAAGCAAGCATGACCGGTCCCTCTTCCATGTAAATTGTCCAGTTTGACTCCTCCCAGCAGCCTCCTCATTTCGAAGCGTTCATCATCTTCTACATCCAGGGGAGTTTCAGAGTTCCTCAATTTTTACCTCCCTGTTTTAGTTAGACTCCTATAATTTCTTTTTGGACTTTTACAGTAATTTTCCAATTAAGTAATTATGGCCAGAGACAAAATTCTAACTGTGTCACTCTCTAAGTAATATCTTTTATTACTCCCAAAGTCTCATAGCATAGCAACATCCCAGCTCCAAAGGAAGAGTCCATTTTTCTCCCCAGTCTCATTGCTCTTGTGTTCTAGCCATGTTTAATCTCTGAAAGAGTACTCTATTTTCATCTCTGTCCACGCTATGCCACGACATTGTGTCTTTTCATCTGCATATGTCCCTCCTAGCCTTCCTCCTGGCCCTTGGCAAATATCCTTCTAGTCGCTGTATCTTTTTGTTTTGCTACTTTAGATGCTTCATATAAATGGAATCATGGATGTGTCCTTATGTGGCAGGGTTATTTCACCTACCATGTATGAGCATGAACATGTGTAAAATAACAACTTTCTGCCTTATATGTGTGGCACAAAGTAGACTTGTGAGTTTTGTTTGCTTATTTTAGGAATGAAAGTAGCTGTTTATTTTACTTATGTTAAAATAAGAACATTTACTCTACTATCTACCTCTTTAACATGTTTTAAGTATACAATGCTGCACTATAAACTAAAGGCACAATGTTGCACTGATTCTAAGACTTACTATCCTATAGCACAGAAACATTAAACAATAAACTAGTCGAAAATTGCCTTTTCATTTTCATTCTTTCTCCCAGCCCTTGGCAATCATCATTCTGTCTCTGCATCTTTTACTTTTACTATTTTAGATGCTTCATATAAATGCATGTGTCATTATGTGGCTGGATTATTTTACCTACCATAATGGTCTCTGAGTTCATGTATGCTGTCATAAATGGCAGGGCTTTCTCATTTTAATGGCAAATAATATGGATTAAAGATTTAAGTGTAATAATACAGACTAAATAGTCATCACACCTGAAGCTATGAAATTAGAGTGATGTATAGAGGAAAAGGTCCATAGCAGGAGCTTCTTGGATGTGATTTTTTAAAAAGCCCACAAATTACTAAAGTGGCATTAGAAGAACAGAACTATGACCAACTAAAGAGCTTTTTTTTTCAACAAAGGAAACAGCCAGCCATCAGAATGAGGAGCCCACACAAAGAATAAGAAAAAAACGTATTTGCAAACCATGGATCTGATAAGGTGTTCATATTCAAAATATAGAAGGGATTTATACAACTCAAAACCAAAAACCTGTTGAACATGAGCAAAGAGTTTAAATAGATATTTCTTCAAAGAGACAAACTAGTGACCCAGAGGTGCAGGAAATGATGGACTCACTGATCCTGAGGGAAATGAGCATTGAAACTAAACCCGATAGGAAGGAAATCATCCAAATAAACAAGCTACCCCCAAAGACAGCAAGTGTTGGCAAGAATGGGGGGGAGACCAGAACTCTGTATACTGCCTAAGAAAATCTAAAATGCTGCAGAAACTCGATAGCAGTGTGGAATTTACCAAAAGAATTAGACATATGCTCTGGTAATGCCATTTCTCTGATTCATATTTGTATAAAATTGATATCAGTATCTTAAGGAGAAGGTATTTAGTCTCATCTTAATTGAAGTGCTATCTGTACTACTAGTCAAGGCATGAAGTGACCCAATGCCCATCAATGGATTAATGGGAAAGATAATGCAAATATCCATCATACTCTTTTAGAAGCTTCCTGAGTCAGAAACACCATCTCACCTTGTCTACCCCTGAGCATCCCACTGATTCATCCTGAAGGACTGGCTGCTTGCCAGAGCATAGCCTGACCTCCCTTATGCCTCCTTCCCTCTTCTCATTACCTCTTTGTTCTGACACCTTTGTACACATTTCTATTAGTTTGTGTGACATATCATTGGCATAAATATTTGTTTATGAGTCTGTCTGCTCCACAGGAATGTGAATTGCTAAGAAACAAGTACTATAGCTTATTAATCTTGTCTTCCCAGCTATTACCACTGACCCTTGCCATCCCATGTTCCATAAGTATCTGATGAATGAGTCCAGATTCAGTTTGAATTCCCATAGTGATGAAGCATGCGGTACTGCAAAGCAACCACCTGATTTTGACTGTGTCCTATGTCAAATTCAAATAGATAAATCTTTCATCTTTGTTGTCCTGTCTACTTGCTTATGCATTCCACCCAAGTCCCCCATCAAATCTATAGAAACTTGATAACTAGAATGTAACAGACATTATATAACAAAAGTTTCCCATTTTAGAATTCTTCCTAGAGCTAACCTCATGATGCTTGGTGGGTTCTGACAATATGGTTAGGTGAGACCTTATCCGAAATCCAACATTGTAGTAAGAAGAGGATAATATATATGCTTACATTTATTCCTGAATCTTCCTGCTAAAGTACCAGTATTAGCTGGGACACTAAAGGGTCAGAATCATATGGATGCTATACAAGTGGTCCTGGCAAATCTCCCTGGACCCCAGTCTATTAACAATGACCAGCTCAGCCCAAAGTCCATCAAAACTTCAATTTTATCAAAGCCCCCTCTATAGATGCCATTTTATGTGCTATTAAACAGAACAATGCGGCTCACCAGTAAAATCATCTACAATAACAGCCCATTAAAAGCTTTCCTTAATATGGAACTTTCTAATTAATGTAAATGGAGTGCAAAGCTTGGGAAGACAAGTTGATTCTAATGTTCAGAAAGTAGGTAAAATAGGAAAGGGGTCTGATTTTTCATTAGCAATGTATTAGAGAGTCTAATGAAATCTTTATGGCTTGGATATATTACCCAAAAGTCACAATTGCTTTGTTTCCTGCCTCATTTCGCTGCCACCTTTCTCTAAAAATTTTGCTCTGTTATGCATTAAATTTGAGAAAATGGAATTTTCTTCCACACAATGAAGCATGAGTTTTGTGTCCAAATACTCCTGGGGTTCTCAGAATATTCAAGACAGAAGGAGGCAGAAGAGGATGATCCTTAGCTTCCAAATGTCCAAGTTTGAAAAAATGCCACCAGAGAGCTGGAAACTAATTCTGTCATTGACTTCTTCTCCTCCATATCTTCCTTTAATTCTGTCTCCCACACTTCTTTTTGCTTCCTGTCCCTCCACTCCTTCCTTTTCCTCTTTCCCTACCCCTTACCTTATCTTGTTCTCTGTGAAACATGTATTAAAGAGTGTACCATTCAGCGTAAGCTAATGTTAACTTGGCAAGCCTAGAATGACCTGGGGAAAAAGTAAAAATGGATCATCTATTGAGCCATTGTCTTTACTAGGCTGTTTTGTGGATGTTATCTTTGAGGGATTGTCTTGAGTAATGTAGGAAGGCCAGTGCGTTGTGGGCTGTACAATTTTCTTGGCCTGAGCTGTGTAAGAAAGCTAGCTAAGCATGAGCCAGTAAGCAAACTAGTAAGTAAGTCAGCAAATACCTGTGCATCACAGTACTCCACCCACAGGTACTGACAGAGTGCAGAGCCAATCTTGATTTTTTTTTCCTGGCTTATCAAATGGTACCTATTGCATCAGAATGCCAAGAAGTAAACCTTGGTTGGAGACAGCTCTCTATCCTGTGGAAGGGAGAGAGTGATTTAGAATAGTGAGTGATCAAAGGAAGTGGGAGAGTGAGATAGGGAAACAGAAGCAGGAATATAGCAGAGGCCTATACTAAAGTTCAACATCTGCCTCAAGCAACCTTCTGCAGCAGCCCAGAGCCTATTTTCTGATTTGTGCCCAAATTCTTAGTGGACTACTGACTACACACACTGATCTTGTGGCCTTGAGAGAGTTGGTGCTGGAACCCAGGGGAACAGAGAAGGAGAGGAATTCTTGGCTTTGGTGGGTTGCTATGGATTAGCAGACATTATACACTCTATATACCTCTATAATCTGACTTTTTTTAAAAGTGCAAACAGTATGTTCTGCCTGGCTTTACAATCACACTCCAATCAGTTTTACAGAACTGTGAAACTGATTATCCTGTGGGTATCACAGGAGCTTTGAGAAAGGCACAGGTGCACCTTAATTCTTTGTTGAGCTCCACTTGCTGATTCAAGGAGACTTTCGCTTTTCCATCTATCCCCAATAGGAAAGGAGTTCAAATGGCCTGAAATTACAATTTAGTGCTATCAAACCTTGGCCAGTCTCGCAGCTAGGGCTGACAGCAAGAAGGAAGGTACTAGACACATTAGTTCCTCTTAAGCTACATAGAGAGGAGATGGAGAGAGGAAGGTGGAGAAATGGAGTGAGAGAGAGGAAGGGAGAGGGAAACAGAGACAGAGACAGAGAGCACACTGGAAGTTTAGGTGGCACTGTAATCCTAAGAGGGAGAAGCTCCATGAAGCAAGGCAACAGTTGCCTTAATCTGGGTCAAGTGATTCTGAGTTTCAACAAAAGATAGTGACTGGGGTACCATAATCAGCCAAGCTACGCTGAGTGATTTACACTAGTTTCTTTATATTACTTTTCTCTTATGAGGACATGGTTGGAGTTTTAATGTGGGTGGAGGGAAATGAATAGAATCTTTGTCCTGTATTTCACTCTAGAGGAGTCAAGGAGATCTGTCACTAAAAGGGTCAACTTGAAACCTGAAAAACAACTAAGGGAATTTGGGGAATCTGTCATAGATATGGGGACAGCATATGCCCCAAAATAGAAGCATTTCACCAGAACAAAAGTAGGTGAAGAGGAGGCAGAACATGAGACTGGTGTGGCCTAACATGCTAAGGACACATGAATGTGAAAGCAGAGGCAGATTGTGCATACTAGAAAGAAAAATGTGGAGTCCCAAATACCAAAGTGGAGCAGTGAGGATACAGAATGACCAGGCATGGACCAGTCACTCTCGGGACTTGCTAGACCAAGTTTACTCAGTGTTGTGCATCTATCCACTTGGGTGGAATTCACAATGAACATTCTTCTAGAAATGTTATACATACTGATGATGGGACTCATATTAACACATACATATATATGTATATTACATTATATATCATTAGATATATACACACATATTATGTAATGATTTGTATTGACTACTTATTATAGTAAGAAATTACCAATACGGAGTCAGGTAGAAATATAAGGGTATTTAATAGGGAAAAGCCTTACTTACAGAGCGAACCAGCCAGCCGGTGGTAGTCTGTACAGCAAGCAGCAAAGAGAAACCGAAACCGAAAACGCAGTCCCCCTACTCACTCTGACCACGCCCTCACAAGCCCTCAGGTACTCCTGTAGCCAGCCCCTAAGAAGGCGTGGCTACAGCTTCCCCTACAACTTATTGTGAGCTAGAACTGTTTTAAGTGTTTTTCATTAATTATCTTGACCTTGACATATCTTATAAGGTAGGTTCATCAGTACCTGAAGCCTAAAGATAAAGAAACTAAGCCTTGGGGGGTTATAAAAGGTCGGAGAGATGGTAAATGGTAGGGCTGAGATTCAAATTCAGCCGGTCTGAATCTTGAGGCTACTCCTGAGCTAGCACAGCACAGCCACCAGTCTTTTTAGACAGGTAGCCTTTGTCTGTTGCTTTATTCATTCCACAGTCAGTGACCTGCAGATATGAAGTTAGGATCCAGGCATTGTGCCCAGTGTTGGGAATGGAGGTTGATCAAGACGGTAAGTTAGATCCACACCCAGAAAGCGTGGGGATAACTGATACAAAACAGAATGGCCAATTGTAAAACAAGAACAAAAACAGAACCAGAAACAACTGAGAACCTCCATGACATGAAAGGGTCTTCATGGTGCTGCCTTTTACAGATTGAAGCCGAGGAATACATGATCTGCTAAGGTTCATTAGTAAGTTAGCATCCAAGTCAAGACAGGAATTCAAGAACCCCAACATAGTCTGTAGATATTTACCTAGTCTTGCTCTGCATCTCCTACTGACCTAGATACCAAGAGTGCCATGTCGTATGAGACAGGAACATGCCAACTTCGCAGGATCTCACCTCTCTCCCTGTACTCTCTACTTCCTGGTACCTGGGGATCAGCCATACACACTAGACTCCAGCCATTTTCATTTCTCTGAAATGATGCCTGCAGTATTTCTTTCTTCCAAGCCCAGCTCATGGATGGAAGATCTGAATGGGAGCATTTCATTGGCTGCCTTGCTCAGATTCTCCTGTATGAGCAGAGCCCTGGGAGAAAGGAAGACAGAGGACTCATGCCTTCCACTGCTCAAAGCAGGAAAATCTTAGCCATTGTGTAAAATAGAATATCCTCTGGAGGTAATAAATACAAAGTGGATTACTTCTTTACTAAAGGAGTGTGTGTGTGTGTGTGTGTGTGTGTGTGTATGTGTGTGTGTGTGTGTGTGTGTGTGTGTGTGTGTGTGTGTGCGCGCGCGTGCGCGCGCGCTCTCGTGTGCTATGTCAGGTATCAGCCATTAAGGAGCAGTATCAAAATCACCTGGGGATGGGTGAGAACTGCAGGATTCCACACCCATCCCACAGACCTACTGACTTAGAGTCTGAGAGTGTTGCACATTAAAACTTACAGCGCATTGCTTTGAAATATGCTTGTAAACCTCCCACAATCTAGAATCTGTGAATCCCTCTAAGAAGGGGACACATCCTGTTCACAATTAGGTCAAGGCAAGTACCTCAAGAACAATGTGCTTTCTACTGTCTAAGAGCAAGAGAGAGGTGTTGTGGCACCAGGAAGAGGGTGTCAGGTGGATTAGGATGTGTAGCTTTCATTCATAATCTCAAGAGCAGTGTCTGTTGGTATTCTATCTAACTTGGTTGGAGAAACACATACAAACATGCATGCATACATATGTGTATTGGAGTAAGAAGAGGGACAGTATAGAGGGGTCACTACTTGGCTTTCTCTGTCCTTAGGCATGAAGGGTTTGTTTCAGCCGCATTAAACTTCAGCATTGGTGGAGTTAGCATGTACCTGAGCTCAGAGACCATCTGGACCACACTCCTTGGCTTTCCACTCCACTGCATCAGCTCCATACAGTCACAACCCCCTTGGCCCTGAGAGCTTCCAGCACAGGATGCTTCAGCATGGGGACATGTGGGGCTCTGCTAAGCATGAACACTGTGATGCAGGTGGCATTCATCCCAGTTATCGGGGGAAGGCAGTAATTGCAAAGCGAAGTCGGAATCAGGCAGCAGACAGCCTTGCTCCCTCTCCTGCTATGTATCTTCTCTTTACATGGCTCCAGACTATCGCCAGCTTGTTCGCTCTTTAAAATGGAAAATGTGATAATGTCAGTCTCTGGTTTAATTCCAGGGTTGCATCCCTGCAGCCTCTGCCACAAAGCTTGAACGTCTCATCGGAGCTTTTCAAGGCACCCAGTCATCTCACCCCAACTCGCCACTCTCTCACTTGTCACCCCACCAGACTCCATAGTACAGAGTTTGCTTGGGGTTGTGTCTAGGAACCTTGCCTCACTGTGTTCCTTCTCTCTGGAATTCTCCAACCCAGATCGGAGATTCTTAATTCCCATTTCATGCCACCGGTAATGTTAATGTTTGCTGATCCAGGCGGTGGTGGTGCCTGCCTTTAATTCCAGTACTTGGGAGGCAGAGGCAGAGAGGCAGAGGCAGATCTCTGTGAGTTAGAGGTCAGTCTGGTCTGCAGAGTGAGTGTCAGGACAGCCAGGACTACACAGAGAAACCCTATTTCAAGATGCCTGTGTGTGTGTGTGTGTGTGTGTGTGTGTGTGTGTAGCACCAAAGGCTGAGTTCCTAACTCTTCATCAGACTTCTCTTCAGGAGGAGCTGCCAAAAGGTGAGAATCCTTGCAGGGGGAGCCAAGTTGAGAGGAAAACTTCTCCAGAGAGTTTACCATGTTTGTGGCCAGAGCATCTTGGCATATCTGTTCCAGACAGTCAGCTGGGCTGTCTGGTGGTCAGGACCAGAGCCAGAGACAAATCTATGTAATAGAGCCATTGATCACTGTCATCAGGTGCAGCCGGCTGTGGCTTGGAGAGAATGTTTTTTTTTTTTTTTCTTTCCAGAGATGTTCTCTTGGGGAAACTATTCCTTAATAGGAGGCACTTAAGAGTGGCGAGGGTCGGTCAGTGTGAGAAGGTTCTTTCCTGCTGAAGTTTCTCAGTTTTTGTACTGAATGAACTTTAAAATCTTTCTGCTTCTGCTCTTGGAACTTAGGATTGCTGTTTGCCCCTCCACAGTGGGAGTTTGCCCATCTTGTATATGGAAAGCCTTGTTTCTTCTCACTGCTGTTCACCACAATTTTCTACTGTGATTGGGGATGCAATTTTCCCCGTTTAGTATGATAGTTTGATGTTGGCAAAATTCAGCCTTTGCATTCTGCAACTACTGTAATTGTCTTTCGTATTTTTCCCTAAAGGATTTTGCTATGGTGGCTGAGGAGATGGTGGGGCTAAAGTGCAGGAATGAGGGCTTGAGTTTTGAGCCCTAGAGACCACATAAAAGCCAGGCTCAGGTCTAGTAAGATGGCACAGCAGGAAAGGATGAGCTGCCAACTCTGGTGGCCTGGGTTCAATCCCCAGAATTCACATGGTAGAAGGAGAGAACTAACTCCCAAAAGCTGTATTCTGACAACACATGTGCCATACAGCTTATGTGTATGCACACAGACTACCACTACCACCTCAACACTAAATATGGATGTGAAAAAACTTAAAGTTCCTCCCAGCACTGGGGAAGAGGAGCAGAAACAGGTGGATCCCCCAAGCTCTTTGGCCAGCATCCTAGCTAAGCAACAAGTTGCAGTTTCATTGAGACACTTTGTTTCAGAAGGTAAAGGGGAGAATTATCCAGGAAGGTAGCCAGCCCCAACCTCTGTCCTCCACATACATGTATTTGCATACATGACATGTACACACACACACACACACACACACACACACACACACACACACACACCCTCATGAACTCTATATCCCCACTGGATTCTTTATTTATTGCACATGCTTGTTTCGTTCTGAATCCTTATATGATGAAAGCAATTCTGAATGATAATGGTCTGGGCAGTTATGTACTTTGTTTCTGACTCTAATGACACTTTCCTGGTTCCTTCACCACATTATCACCTGAATTTTTACCATGGTGTACATGGCTCACTTCCCTTTTATTTAAACATCTATGGGCTTATGACTCCATGTGTACTTGGTTACCCCCTGTCTTAATTCATTTATGTGTTACTGTAACAAAAACCACAGGCTGAGTAATTGTAAAGGAGACATTTGAGTTCTAAGAAATTAGGGAGTCCATGGCAATGGTAACAACAGGGTAAGTGTATGCTGGAGGCCGGGTTTTTTCTTCCAAGGTGGGTTCTGATTATTTTATCTTTAGAATGGACAGCAGAAGGGCTGACAGGTCTGCACTAGTTTCCTCCAGCCCCTTTATAAAGTACAAATCCATCTGCAGGAATGGAATGCTTATAACACCATCACTTCCCCAAAGACATTACCACTTAATACTCAACAGGGTTAGGTTTCAGCATGAGCCTTGGAGGGACACTTCAAACTAAAGTACCACAGGTCTCCCAAAGAGACTGGAACCTCCGTGTGGGCTCTTCATTCCATCACCCAGCACACGCAAGTATTCAGCAAATGACTGTTCAAATAATACATGGTTTTCTCTTCCAGGTATGAAAGCCTTAGTTTCTATTCTTAGTTAGTATTATATACTATTGTAGTATCTTATAAAGTTACTAATTTTTCTTAAGAAATTTATAGTTGACTTTGCCAAATACAGTTAATATCATCTCAGATGAATTTTGAGCCACAGATAATATGAATGTTGGGCTAGAGAGATGGCCATCCTATATGCCATCCTATAGTCTTCATCCAGCAGCTGGTGGAAGTAGAAGCAGACACCCACAGCTAATCACTGAACTGAACTGAAATCCAGTTGCAGAGAAGGACAAGTGATGAGCAAAGGGGTCCAGACCAGGTTAGTGAAACCCACAGAAACGGCTAACCTGAACAACGGGGAGCTCTTGGTCCCCAGACTGATAGCTGGGAAATCAGCACGGGACTGATCCAGATCCCAGGAACGTGGGTGTCAGTGAGGAGACCTCGGAAATCCATGGGGCCTCCTGTAGTAGTTCAGTACTTATCCCTAGCATAGGTATGGACTTTGGGAGCTCATTCTACATAGAGGGGTATTCCCTGAGCCAAGACCCACGGGGGTGGGCCTAGGCCCTAACCCAAAGGATATGATAGAATCTGATGGCCCCCTATGGAAGGCCTCACCCTCCCTGGGGAGTAGAAATGTTATTTGATAGGAAGGGTTTTAGTGGGGGGGGGGGGTAGTAGAGGAGAGGAGGAAAAGGGAACTAGGATTGACATGTAAAACAATCTTGTTTCTAATTCAAGTAAAAAATGGAAAAAAAAAACGAATACAAAAACAGAAAGAAGACAATTTGTTAGATATTAGGATTGCTACACCAGCTTGTTTCTTGGTTCCATTTGATTGGAAAATCTTTTCCCATCCCTTTACTCTGAGGTTACCTCTGTCTTTGAAGTTGAGGTGTGGCCCTTGTATGCAGCAGAGGATGGATTTTGTACCCTTATCCATTCTGTTAGCCTGTGTCTTTTTATAGGCAAGTGAAGACCATTGATATTCAGAGATATTCATGACCATTGATTGTTAATTTTGTTTGTTTTGGGTTTGGTGGTGGTATTGTGTGTGGATCCCCCTTTTTTTGTTTTGGCTTTTGATAAAGTGGGATTATCTATTGCCTGTGTTTTTGTAAGTGTAGTTAACTTCCTTGAGTTGGAGTTTTCCTTCCAGAAATTTCTGTAGGACTGGATTTGTGGATATGTATTATTTAAATCTGGTTTTGTCATTGAATATCTTGTTTTCTCCATCTATTGTGATTGAAAACTTTGCTGGAAATAGTAGTCTAGGCTGGCATCCATGGTCCTTTAGCGCTTGTAGAACATCTATCCAGGACATTCTAGCTTTCAAAGTTTCCATTGAGAAGTCAGGTATAATTCTGATAGGTCAGAAGCTAGTCTCCAAAACACCAAACAACCCAATTAAAAAGTGGGGTACAGAACTAAATAGACAATTCTCAATAGAGGAATCTAAAATGGCTAAAAGACACATAAGAAAGTGTTCAACATCCTAGCCATCAGGGAAATGCAAATCAAAACAACTCTGAGATACCATCTTACTCCTGTCAGAATGGCCAAAATCAAAAGCACCAATGACAGTTCATGTTGGAGAGGATGTGGAGAAAGGGGAACACTTCTCCACTGCTGTTGGGAGTGCCAACTTGTACAGCCACTTTGGAAATCAGTATGGTGACTCCTCAAAAAAATGGGAATCAGTCTACCACAAGATCCAGCAATTCCACTCTTAGGCATATACCCAAAAGAAGCACATTCATACAACAAGGACATCTGTTCAACGATGTTCATAGCAGCACTATTTGTAATAGCCAGAAACTGGAAGCAGCCTAGATGCCCCTCAACCAAAGAATGGATAGAGAAAAATGTGGTACATTTACACAATGGAGTAGGTCTGTCTTTATATGTTACTTGGCCTTTTTCCTTTGCTGGTCTTAATTTTTTTCTTTATTCTGTACATTTGGTGTTTTGAATATTATGTGACCGAGGGATTTTTTTGTGTGTGGTCCAGTCTATTTGATGTTCTGTAATCTTCTTGTACTTTCATAGGCATGTGCTTCTTTAAGTTGGGAAAGTTTTCTTCTATGATTTTGTTGAATATGTTTTGTGTACCTTTGAGCTGTATTTCTTTACCTTCTATAACTATTTTCTTAGGTTTGGCCTTTTCAAGGTGTCCCATATTTCCTGGATATTTTGTGTTAGGGATTTGTTGGACTTAAGATTTTCTTTAGTCAATGACTCTATTTCCTCTAGTGAGTCTTCAACACCTGAGATTCTCTCTTCCATCTTTTGTATTCTATTGGTTATACTTACATCTGTAGTTCCTGATTGTTTACCCAGCTTTTCTATTCTAGAATTCCCTCATTTTGTGTTTTCTTTATTGGTTCTATTTCAGATTTCAAGCCTTGTACTGTTTGAATTGTTTCCTTCACTTGTTTGGTTGTTTTTTCTTGACTTTCTTTGCTTTCTTAGATAGTAGACATAGAACAAAGGACTACCAGACTACAATCCACACCACCAGAGAAACTAGGAAACAAGGAGGACCCTAAGAGAGAAACACATGGTCCCTTGAAGAAGAGGAAAGAGACAAGAACTCCAGAGCAAATTGGGAACATGGGAGAGAGGGGAGGGAGGTAAGAAAAAGAGAGGGGGAGACAAACAAGAGGGATCAGGAAGACTGAGTCAGGGGAGGAATGGAGGAGAGCAAGAAAAGAGTAGATGGAGTTAGTATAGGTTTAAAGAGAAATCTGGCACTAGTGAAATGTTCGGGGATCCACAAAGATGATCCCAACTAAGAATCCAGGCAGTAGTGGAGAGGCGCCTTTGATGCCCCTCCCCTGTAATGAGATTGATGATTACATTAATTGCCATCCTAGATCCTTATCCAGTAGCTGATGGAAGCAGAAGCAGACACCCACAGCTCAGCACTGAGCCATACTCCTGGAATCCAGTTGTAGAGAGGGAGGAATGATGAGCAAAGGAGTCAAGACCTTCCTGGAGAAACTTACAGTAACAGCTGACCTGACCTAGTGAGAGCACAGGGACCCCAGTTGTAAAGTTGAGGAACCAACATTAGACCGAACCAAGCTCTCTGAATGTGGGTGCCAGCTAGGAGGCCTGGGCAGTCAATGGGACCTCCAACAGTGGACCCAATGTTTATCCCTAGAGCACAAATGGACTTTGGGAGCCCATTACCTATGGAGGGATACTATTGCAGCCCAGATACACAGAAGAGGGACTAGGCCCTCACCCAAATGATGTGACAAACTTTGAGGAAGGCCTCACTATCCTTCCATATGGAGTGGGTTGAGGGGGATCGGTGGGGAGCATGGGATGATGGAAGAGAGAGGGAATAGGGGGATTGATACGAAAAATAAGATTGTTTCTAAATAAAAGAAAAAAGAATTAAGACAAATTCCATGGTAGAATCTTAATTGTAAGGATGTTCAACTTCCAAAAATAGATTCTCCTTTGCAGTAGATGTATGTTAGCTTATTCCTTTAGGATGCTATGCTGGCCTGTGCTTATTTAGGCTGAATTCTTCTTCTGTGTCAGACTTTACTGAAGTCAGGTGGGAGACTTCCAGCTCTGAGGTCAGTTCTCTCACACACAAAAGAGATTTACAGACACATCCACAATTCACAAAACTGTCTGTTTGGCAAAACTCTCTATCATTTTAACTTTTGAGATTTATTTTTATCCAATATGTATGTTTTGCCTCTATTATGTCTGTGCACCATGTGCATGCAGTGACTGCAGAGGCCAGAAGAGGGCGTCAGATTTCCTGAAACTGGAGTTACAGGTGGTTGTGAATTTATATGTGGGCACTGGGTATGAACCTGGGTCCCCTGGAAGAAAAGCCAGTGTTAACCACTGAACCATCTCTACAGCCCCTTTGTTATCATTTTTAACTTAATTTCCCTTACTATTAGAAAAGTATATCAAGATAATTAACTGGAACATACTCATATTTGATTCCTAGTGAGTTTGAGCCTAACTTCACCCATTGGTGGTATAGTAAACATCTTTATAAACTTCTCATTCCTTTCTATTGGTGTGATCACCCATTTTATTGATTAATAAGATTTTTTTTCCGTATAAAGGACATTGGCTTTCTCTGCCATATATATTTATATGTCTTACATTTTGCTATTTTACTTTTAATACAATTTGGCTCTAAGTTTTAGAATTAAAACATAATTGAAATTAAGTTGCTCTGTATTTCAAGATACATTTATTTTATTGACTTGAATGAACAAAAGTAAAGGATGAAGATCAAACAGGCAACATCCTTTATTTTCTAATTACTTTGTGAATTAATATTGCATTGGACTACTTGATGAGTGTTCACCTTGTTTATAGACAAACCAGCCTTTTCTTTGGCCTCGGAATACTGCAGGCCCTTCCTCTATAAGGTTCGTGAGGGGGAAAAATGTCACTGAGCGGATGTCCATAAGGCAGTGTTGTTGTAAGGAAGATGTGGGAATTCCCTGGGGCAGATGGTGTTGACCATTCCCTCCCCAGGCTACTGCCTTCTTCAGATGTAAGAGGCTGGGATGAGGCAGTTGAGACTTGCAAAGTTCAAAAGGAAGGAGTTGGTAACTTGTGAGAACATTCTATTTGCTTCGTGAGCTCTTTCCTCTACCCTAAGTCTTACCCTGGGAGAAAAAATTCTCCCCCTCAAAGGCAATTAGACCTTTTCTTTTGGGGGGAGCTGATATCTTTCCTGGAAGTCTCCTGTTAGAATCACTCTGTCCTCATCTCTAAATTTTCCTTGGGCCTTGCGTGGTTTTTGATGTGAGGTGGTCTTGTTGGTATCCGTGGCTATAACACCCGATATAAGCTCTACTGTGATGTTTCCATCCTGGAGTGCATGAATGTAAGACAGACAGTACAATGAGTACTAGGCATGTAATCAGGCCACCTATATGACAAACATCCTTCTCACTCCATAGTGTGTTGGCCCCAAAGCTTTCTTGTCTTCCTTGTGCATGGTATAACACTATTCTGCTTGCCATGCAGGGCAGTCCCATTGGGCAAGGCAAGTCTGCAATTTGCAAATGACAAAACGATACACATGTGCCTGTGATTTCTATTATTGCAACTGAAAACTAATATTGGCATCAAAAGTTTTCTTTTAAGTCAGAGGTTGCTGCTGCTGGCCATGTACATAACACAGCTGTGGAAGCATTAGCCCTGCAGACAGATCATTTGGTGATGTGTCAACCAAGCAGGAATGTCTTCTAGTCCCCTGGAGTCTCTATCAGTGATAGAACTCTGTCAGTTTAAAAACAAAATCTAAATATTTGGGAAACCTAAGCTCCCATGTGAAAACAAGGATTAAAATGAATATTTATGATCCAGTCATTCTGTAACTGTCTTGGACATCATCCCTTTGCTGATACCTACAAGCCTGCCACAGTTTGGACAGAAGCCAGAGCCCAGCCTGGCAACATATTACTAGCTCTGTGACCTTGATAAAGTCGTTCACCACCTCTGACTCTGTACCCTCAGCAGTATAATTGGAAGGATACTGATAATTTCACAGTATTTTCTCTGCATGCTAAATAATTTGCTGTATGTTGGGGAATATAGGACGATACCAAGTACACAATAGGTGTTCAATAAAGTGTGAATATCGTGTGTTACTTAACCAAGATTTTTGTCACTCTGCTCCCTCCCCCAAATGTAACAGAATCTCAATATTTTGGAGATAAAGGGTATGTTGCCTTAATGCATTTGGGCTACAACAGCATAGCATAAACTAGACAGCTTATAAGCAGTAGAAATTTATTTCTCACAGCCAAGATCAAGACACAGATAGACTCAGCATTTAGCAAGGTCTAGCTTCCTTAGAAGTGGCATCTTCTTGCTGTGTCCACATATGAAGGAAGAGGCAAGGTACCTTTGTGGTGCTTCCATTATAAGGGTGACAATCCTGATAAGGACCATCATGACCCAATAACCTCCTAAGACCATACTTCCTAAGATCACACTGTGAATCCTCAAGGCATTTCCCTCCTCCAACAAGGCTACACCTCCTAGTCATTCCCAAACTGTTCCAACAACTATATTCAGATATATGGGCCTACAGGTGCCATTCTCATTCAAACCACTCTACTTCCTAAGGATCCAAGATGGACTAAAGGTCATACTTTCAAAGATGATTCTCTTGAGATCTTGGCTCTTCCCAATTTTCAGAGACACAAGTAGAGACATTTAGCCAGTCAATAGTTCTTGAGTTGAAGGAAATTAAGTTGAAGAGAATCCAAGCCTTGATAAGGTTCCACAGAGTTCTTACTTTACTTAGAGGTTTTTCACATTGGCCTATGATCATGTCTCCTCAGCTTCATATATAACACCTTACTCCCACAGTGTGCCTATCCTTCACTCTACCATCATGTAGTCTATCTCTTTGCCACCACAAGACACATTAAATGCTGCCTTTTATATTTTGCCTTGATTGTGGTGTTTTAGCATACCAGTAGAAAAATAGCTAAGGCTGGAAGCAAAGGACTGTTGGAGTCTCTTGGAATAGAACCCTTCAGCTGTCACCTCTCACCCTTTAAGCTACCTGAGTCTCCCTGTATCAAACTTCCAAGAGTCCTGGAGTCTTAATAAATATCATGATGATTATGAGCTAACTTCCATGCCGACTCAGAAAAGACTGCCTCTTATAAATTTCCTGTGTGGTGACCCTAGTCTTGTGCATGATTCACCTAAACAGCCAAGGAAGTAATATGGTGTAGCAACAGCCATGCTAGACTATATGGGACCTGCAGGCTGCAGTATAGATGGTCAGGTTCTGTTTCCTAATAGCCATGGAAAAGCATTAGAGAGCTTCAATGTTTTAGCAACAATAAGGGTAGGTTATATTTATTAAATCCTAACTGTGTCTGGACACTATCCTGAGGGTTGTCCATGTATTATTTCCATTATTACTCAGGTTGAGACATACTATCTCTCATGATAGATTGAGGTACCCCAAACTAAGCATCTTGCCCAAAATGTCAACACTTGTAAAATAACGATGTTCACAGTCTTAGACACCATAAGAAACTGTCTCCTTCAGTTTGATAAGGGGCAAGTACTGTTCTTGATCAGTAAGGCCAAACACAGTCCAAGTCCCAATGAGGATGCTCACTTCACCCCTCTGACTTGGACAGATGTACCTCAGTAGTGGTTACTGAGGCTAAGGAGAAGAATTGACATATGGTGGAGGTATGGGTCTCTGTTCCAGCCCCTTATCTGGAGCTGGTGCTTGAGTGGTCTGACAAGGTAAAGAAGCCCTTATCAGCCCACACAGCTGCATCCTGGGATATTTTCCCCAGGGGATGACATGACAGTGAAATGAAGACATCATTCAGTTCCATTGCCTGTGCACACTACTCTGCCTTGTTGAGTGCCAGGTGCCTACAAGAATGAATGTTTCAGAGCCTGCACTTCAGATACATCCAAGGCTCCTTGAAGGTAGACCAGATGACTTGGATGAGGAAGAATGAATCATGGACATAGGGTTGTTGACTTAACTGGCCTAAATGTAAAAATAGTCAATGAGCTAGAGACACCAGTATCATTTGTCTGTTTGTTGAGGGAAGGGGGAAAAGATCAAAGAGTTAAGTGAGACAATTATTTAGGTGAGATGTTTCTGTCAAGGAAATACACTTTTAAAGAAATAGAAACTTTACTAAATATATCTCAGATTGGTGTTCCAGAAAATTCTTAGCAATGCATGAAAATGATTGGACATCCTGGAATCATAGCCAGAAAATCCAATTCCTGGGTTGCTGTATATATTTTTCATTATATGTGCTTCCTGCCTCTTTTGGCCTATCTGCTTCTTCCTCCTTTGGCACACTGGCTTTATTCCTCTTTGCTTAGCTGTGGGTTTTCCTGGCACCTGTTTCTAAGGCTCTGTGTCTTCAGCCTGCAGTGAGATATCCCTGGCTGCTACCACTACTGGCTCTTCAAAGTCCAACACTTTATATTGTGTCCAGATATTAGTGTGCATGTGTGCGTATATGGCCATTGACTCTAGTCACCAAAATGACAAAGGTATTTCAGGGAGTTGGGAGGTAACTTTCAGTGTGGGAGATTGGAATTAATGGTGCAGTGAAACTCTCCAGGGTATCCCAATTTAGAGTTCCTGTTATTGGTTACTTGAGAATTTCCTCTTTAGAGGTAAAATCTGATAGCAAGAAAGCTTGCTATTAGATAAAAATAAAAGAGATGGTGTTGGAAAGGCAGTAACTAGCACAGCCCCTCACCAAGCCACATTTGAATTAGAGAGACTGGGTGTGTGGTAAGCCATTGAGGATACTTAGTCCTCTAGAACTAGCAGTGAACCCAGCAAGGCAATGGTAAGGCAAGAAGCTAGTGTGAACAGGGTCTCCATGGGAGTGTTTCTATGTTCATATTCAGAGAAAACTGAAGACTGTTCCTCCTGCTATATCAAATGTATTTCATGAAAATTTTGATATTTTTCAACGAAAGAACCTTCATCTGAATCAATGGGATGGTTCTTTCCACCATCCCCACAAAACACCCTGGGCCTTTGAGTTGCACACATTCAATATGCTGGATAATGACTCTGGGGTTTGTTTTCATATCTGGGTGGCTTCTGAGCTTGATAGCAGCCTGCAGTTCCAGGTGTTGACCACATGAAGAGGTCCCATTACTTCAGATGCTCTTCTGGAAGTAAACCGTGTCTATGATGACTGGACCTCACTGGACTTCAACCCTGATACCTGTCTCTGGGAGACCGAACCTTAAGCTGACACATGACATCTCTGAGAATGCTTGCTGAAGAGAGCCCCACTCCTAGCAATGCTTGCCTTGAAGTGTTCAAACTCCACATGCACATGCCTAGGCTTCAGCTTTGCATAGCCATGTTGAGTAAATGATAGTTATCTTCTTGGACATCTCCTCAATGTTCTAAATATGTGTGGTCATTTTTCTTCCCATGACCTTATCCTGACTCCACATTCATAGAAAGCTGATGAGCCAAGCAGCTATACCAATTGTGGGTGCCCAGTGTACCAGTAGGCTCTGCAACATCCTCCAGGCCCAGAGGGTATTAAGGAAGGAAGTTTCATTGCACCAACTTTGTCTTCCCAGGTATCCAGGGCCAGAGTGTTGGGAAAGAGTTCCAGGATTCTGCATCTACTGTGTGAATTGGAACAGTCATTTTTTGGATCACCAGTTACCTTTAAGAACAAACATTATAGCCCTAACAGCTGGTTCTTGCCATGAATTCTGTCCCAGTGATCGTCAGTGACTCCAGGTTAGATGCCTGAGGCCAGAAATTGATGTCTGATGTCTTCCTCTACCAGCTTGTATATTTTAGTGTAATTCATAGTACTGATAAAACACTGCACACACACACACACACACACACACACACACACACACACACACACAGACAGACACACAGACACACACCACATGAGAGAGAGACAGAGAGACAGAGAGACACACACAGAGAGAAAATCCCAAGGCCACCTTCCTTTCTAGTTTGTGGTTTTGTTTCTCCCTACAGTGGCTGCCTAATGAGGCATGGCTCTAGAAGGCCAAACAATCATGCAATCTTTGTGGGTTTCATTCTCCAATCTCCAGCTTAGGACCCCCAAGTTTTTACAATCAGTTAGGCTCATGTGGCCTGTACAGTTAGTGGAATGGCTAGAGATGCTGAGAGTGGAAACCAGCTTTGTCTAACATGGGCACATGCATTCTGACAGCACTGGCCAAAGGCAGAATTGCAGGATATAAAGTAAAGAGCTGTGTGTCTCTGCCGAAATTTGGATGATTCATGGATGACCTCTGGCATTGCCTCTGGTATCATGTCTCACTCAAGACAGAAGGAAGAACTGGACAGAGGTGACAGTTGTGACTACACATTAGAGGTCCTTGGGAGCCACCAAGGCAGAAGTAGATCCTGTTGGCCAATAAGAAGGTGGAATAAAAAGAGAAGCAACTGCCAGAATCTCCCAAGAGATGATGCATCAGACTTGCATGCCTGTCTCCAGAGTTTCAACAGAGGAAGAGAATCGCTTCGCTCATAGTTGACAACCTCTGGATTCTGGAGGAACCTGGGGATTGGGGAAAGGAGGAGTTAAAAGCATGCAGTGTGTTCCTCCAGTGGGTGTCTAGGAGAGGAAAGGGGGGCTTGGGCTGGGTGCTCCGGGACCTGGGCTGCTCCACAAAGGTACCCTCTATCCTTTTGTCATAAATTAGGATTCTAGAAAAAGAGGACAGCATGCGTGATATTATCTGCAAGGTCTTATTGCTCTGGGTTGAGTCATGGCTATACTAAAGTGTATAGCAACTAGTTTCCTTTATGAGAGCTATGGGAAAATCCCCTGGAACAGCATACAGGGCACAGACAAATGGCATTTACCTGCATTGAGAAGAGGCAAAAGGGCAGTGTGGAAGGTGACTGTGCAGGAAGCAGCAGTACTCTGATACTGGACTCAGCACCGCCGGATGCTCTCCCATGAGAGCTGCATCATTTAGTCCACATACTAATACTCAGTGTATAGATGACATTGGGAGACTCTGATGTTACTGACTGATTACTATAGATAATTGCTAACAAGGGTACAATCCTTATCCCAAGAGGTGAAAATAGGTTGTTGTAATAGCAATGGTAGATCATTAAAAACTTCTTCCTCTTCAAATGTGCATGCCTAACACACATGCCAAAGATGTCCAAACCAAGGCCACTGGCCAGCTGCGTGTGTCCAAAGACATGTATGTGTGTGTGTTTGTGCATATGCCAGTGCTTTCATCCATGAGTAGGTGTACATGTAGGGGTCTGAGATCAACCTTTCATGTTACCCTCAGGTGACATCCAACTTGCTTTTGAAACAGGGTTTCTCACTGGCCCGGAGCATGCCAATTCAGCTAGGCTGACTGGCCAGTGAGAGATCGCTACCTCCCCAGAGATGGGATCACAAATGCATGCCACTGTGTTCGACTTTTATTTTTAATGACTTTTCTGGGAGACAACTCAGGGCCTCCTGCTTGTGCCCAAAACACCTGCTTACCACCTGAGCCATAGCCTCAGCCCTTTTAATAGCATTTTTACAACTTAATTCCTTTGTCCTCAAAAGGAACTGTAGCTGGCAACAGTGTGTCACAGTAACAAAGGGTTGTATGCCCCATACAGTTGTACAGAAGGGCATTTGGGGCAGTCACATGAATAGAACCCATATAAAGCTGTGCAGTTTCGTTATGGTGCTGTGATGAAACACTCTAACCAAAATCACCTAGGAATGGAAAAGGTTTATTTGACTTACACTTCCAGGGTACAATCCATCCTTGAGAGAAGTGAAAGCATAAATGGAAGACAGGAACCTGGAGGCAGGAACCAGGGAGGAACACAGCATGCTTACTCAGTCTCTGGCTCACTCATAGACTCACACTGAGCTAACTTTCTTATACAGCCCTGCACTGGTTGCCTTTGGATAGTGCCACCCACAGTGGGCTGGGTCCTCCTGAAGAATTAATATCGAAGAAAATTGACCACGCCCATGTGGATTTGGGTAATTCCTCATTTGAGGCTTTCTTCTCTGACGATGCTAGGCTGTGTCAAGATGGCAGTTCATGCTAGTGTGTGTGTGTGTGTGTGTGTGTGTGTGTGTGTATGTGTGTGTGTGATTAAATGCATAGAAATACAACCAAAGAAAAAAGTCTGAATAAATAATTTGGGGGATGATAAGGGAAAGAGAAAAGAAGAAATCTGAGAAAGTGGAACAGCTTGGACTAGACCTTCACTGTCTTATCACTAGCTGCACATATGGCTCCTGAGCTGTAGAAATGCGGTAGTGTGTGTGTGTGTGTGTGTGTGTGTGTGTGTGTGTGTGTGTGTGTGTAGGAAAAATAAACCTCAACAGATTTCTGGAGGAAAAGCAGAGCTGAAACTGCCCCTTTAATAATTTGGTGTCGATTACACTTGGCAGCAGTAACAGTGTGGCTACCTTGAACTGCATAAAGCATATGACCCAGGCGGGTTTCATCAGCCTCTTTCTGCCTGTTCTCCATGTAGTTCCCAGAAGACACAAAGATCACAAATGTGCCCTGCACTCTGCCTCTAGTTGGCCGAGTTGCTCTAAAGGGCTATCTGTGTACGAGGTGCACCAGAGTCTTTAGTCTCATGCTGTATAATGCTTTGCCATCCATCTTCCAGCTACACCTCCAGAAGAGCTCACTCATCTATGGCCTTAACTATGTCTCTTAGCCTCTCTGGATCTCAACATCCTCCTCCTACACCCACTTTGTTAATAGGAAGGCTCTCTTGGGCTGTGAGTCTGAAGCCAGGTAGGAGGCAGGTTCCTCAAAACTTGCTTCACCAAAGGTGATAGTTCCTAGGGTGATGCCACTATGTGTCTGTTTGCTCCTACGGTGACATCACAGGACTAGACTAAAAAGAGAGATCTCTCCTGGGTTCATAGGGGCTCAGAGAGCCTGCATGGGACTGATATAGGCCCTATAGGTTACAGTTGTGTAACTTGGTCTTCTTGTGGGACTCCTAACAGTGGGAGCAGGGGCTGTCTCTGACTATTGCTGGCTTTCGGGACCCTAGTCCTCATACTGGTTCACCTTGTCCAGCCTTAGTGTTTAGTCTTACTGAAATTTAATATGCCATGGTTTGTTTGTTAGTTTATTTGTTTGTTTTTTGATAGATATTCCAGATCCAGACCTGCAAAAACAGAGGAGGAAATGGGTTGCAGGGTGGAGACAGAGAAGGTATAGAGGGAGGGTCTGGGAGGAGAGAAGGGAGAGGAAACTGTGGCCAGAATTAATTAATTAACTAATTAATTAATTAGCTAGAAAAAAGAGTGAAAGATGGGGGGTGATCCATAACTTTAATCGCTACCACTTGGGAGGCAGAGGCAGGTAGATCTCTGTGAGTTCAAGGCCAGCCTGATCTACAAAGTGAGTTCCAGGACAGCCTGAGTGGTTACACAGAGAAACCCTGTCCTAAAAAAACAGAGAGAGAGAGAGAGAGAGAGAGAGAGAGAGAGAGAGAGAGAGAGAGAGAGAGAGACCCTCTAACAAGAAAGCAGAAAGTTAGAGAGAATGTTAGATAAATGATCATGTTGACCAAGGAAGGAGAAAAACAAAAGCTCCCATTTCTTCTAGGAAGGAAGAGAGTTATTTCTCCAAATAGACTCTTACAACACCTTCCCATGATAAATGGTAACTAATAAACTTCTCTCACAAATGCAGTGCTGCTGCATGGATTTGGTGCCTGGATCTGTGATAGGGGCACCCTTATATTCCTTTCTTAATGCCTTAATGTCATGGGAGAGAGAAATCAATTCTATTTTAATTTCACAAGAAAAAAATGCTGAATGAAAGAAAAATAATATAAAACGAAACTTCACAGCTCAGTCCTCCACTGGCCCTTCCCCAAACATGTGATTATGTGATCAATGGATTTCTTCTTAGGAGGGTCTCATAAACCTGCCCCCTGCCTTCACCCCAGACAAGGAGGCAGGAAGTTCCATACTGGCGAGAGAAACTCCTGAGTGAGCTAAGGGAACTTTAGCTCACTGAGCTTTGATACCTTAACTTGCCTGGCTGTATAAAGTCACTTCCACCCAACTCCCCTTAATGTTGGCTTCTGTGTACCTACCTTCCTAACCAGGAGCTCTGCTTAATCTTATTATGAAATCCACTATCACTTCTCAGCCAAAGATACCTTGACAAACAGGGTGTTTTCTAGTTTTCTTGGCCTGGAGAGCCAGGTGGAAATAAATGGTCCGTGCATTAATGTTGTTGTGATGGGTGGGTCTAGGTAATTTGAGTTTATGGTGGTACAAAGGGTGTCCTGGCTTAGCCATTCCAACTTGAACTTTGAATAGAGTACCCGGTCACCTACATGGCACATTCAGTGTTTCATTATAAAGTAAACTTCTTACTCCAAAGTTCTGTTCAACTGTAGGCTAAGTGTTCTGAGAACATCAGAAAGGATAGTCTAGCTAGGAGTGGTGGCTCCCTCCTGGAATGCCTGAGGCATGGGGTTGAGGCCAACTTGGCTACACGGTGAATTCTAGATAGCCTGGGATACATATGGGGATCCTGACTAAAGAAAAATAAAGTAAGGATAATCTATGCTGTTTGGTTGGTGAGACACATCAAATACACTTTTCAACTTGATTATATTGGATATGACTCTACTTTAAATTGAGGTCCTTCAGTGATTGGGAGACGAGGATTGAGCCTTTGTCTATGGCTCAATGATTTCATGATTCTACAAGGGTGAACCCACCTTCTTTATTTTATTTTATTTTATTTTATTTTATTTTATTTTTTGAACCCACATTCTTATTCATGTCCTAAATCCTAACAGGATGGGGGAGAAACACCAACAAGATAATCACACATTTTGTTTCTTTTCTTTTAAACAATGTATGTAAGAATTATTGAGTACCAGCAGTCTGCCAAGTAGGTCTGGACCTGTCCTGGGGAATTTAATAGTTTGGTTTAGTGATAAAGTATCTCCCAGAGGCTTATTTGCTTAAACATTTGTTCCCAAGCTGGTGGCACAGTTTGGGGATGTATGGGACCTTTAGGGCATAGTTTCCAGATGGCACAGGTAGGCTACTGTGGGATGAGCCTTGAGTGTTATAGCCCAGCCCTATTTAGTTCTACAACTCTCTCAGTTTCTTGGTCTGCTTAAGTGTACCACTGTCTCCCCAACCCCCTCACCCCCAAAGCTATCAACCAAAAAGCTGTGTCAGCCATCATGCCTTTGCCACCACGGGGGACTTCGACGCCTAAACCACAAGCCAAAATAAATTTCTCAAGTTTCTCCTGCCGGGTGTTTGATCACTGCAGTGGAAATGTCAGTAATGCTTTAGGCAAGTCCCTCTTGCAGTGGGTTAGTCACAGGTCCACACTACTGACTCTCTCACCCCACACCAGCTGGATGAAGGTCTGACTAGGTGATTGGATGGAAAATGGAGGACATTAGCCATATACAGTCTCCACTTCAAACCCCAATTGTATTCTCTCAGGCTCTGCTGCCCCTGTGTTCCTGTCCTCATTTAGTCAGTGAACATTCTGCACTACTGTTCTGTGCTGGGAAGGGTGCTTGGCAGTCACTGGAAGTGAAAGAACAGGCATCTGTCCCCAATGGAAGGTGCCCCAAATCTGTCCCTGCCAATAAGGCTGTTGATGTGACTGCAAGGTTCCAAAGGGCTGGCCTGCTCAAAGCTAACTGGAGAGGAATTCACCCTGCACCTCAGCAGTTTAACCAGACTCAACTTAGCAAAACTGAAATTGACTGAGTGAGAAGTTGGAAGGCAAGCCACTTACATCCCAAAACCTGAGTAGTATTGCTTTGCTGGCTCAAAGCCACTGGGAGTATCGCTAGACAGACTCATTAAACAAGAAGGTTTCTTTGAAAATGACAACATCATAGCACCCCAGATACCCCAGTGTGAGATTAAAAGCTGAAGGGAGGTTTAAGCTTCATATTATTAAGTGGCATTATGACAGTTTAGGAGAAAGGATCTTTGCAGCCATCTAAGTTGATGGTAGCACTGCTATGGGATTGTCTGTGTGGAAACATAAGAACCCTATTCCTGTATAGGGCAGAGGATGGGGAGTGGGTAGCAGGAAGTGGAGCAGAACTTGGGACTGGAGGAGCAATTATTGGTAGAGGGAGCAGTTTTGGAGAGGAACTCGTGCACTTGAAACCTACCTGGAAACTGAGGGGTGACAATGATTTGGGGAGGGGAGCATACTGTGTGTACAACCATGTTAGTTCCTGTCTCTTTCCTGACTAATCAGCCTTGTGGCTTTGACTGTTGGATGGTAAATGCAAACCACCCTGGTCCGTCTCCAGGAAAGTCTCACTATGTAGCCAGGTTGGTTTCCAACTATCTATCCTCCTGCCTCTGCCTCCCAAGAGATAGGATTACAGGCATGCACCATCATACCTGGTTTTAGCATTATATATTCACAGAGAAATTTTACAAAAACAATATAGGCACACACACACACACACACACACACACACACACACACACACACACACCACCACCACCACCACCACCACCCACCACCACCACCACCACCACCACCACACCACCACCACCTGATAGAGTTTCTACCCTGTATCCAAGTTTTCCTTAAGTCAACCTCTACAAAATCATGGAATACTTATCACAAGTAAAAAGTGACAATTCCACTCTGTATTCCATGGAGTAGAATTCAGACATCAGGGATCATTTTTCTATTATGACCTTTTCTTTCCCTCAAACAGTTTCCCCAATGCTATTGAGTTGACATATTCCCTTGTTTTCCACAATAGTAACTCTTTCCTCTAACCCATTTATTTCTCTTTCCCTTTTTCTCCCCTCCCCTCCTTCCCCTCCTCCGCCAAACCAATCACTCTAGGACCCATCTTTCCCAAGCACTTGTCTGTGTTTGTTCGAAACGGTGTCTGCCCCACCTGCCTTTCTCCAGCCCGCAAATTTTAGCACAGAGCCCAACAGGAAGTGAGTTCCCAGTACCTGGCAGCTTCAGTGGAAGCCTAGCTGGTCTCTGGCTATGCACAGAAACACCAGTCCCCATGCATTTTCCATGTCTCTTCAGACTTCCACACTCCAGGACTAAGTAGCAAGAGCACCAATCATAATCTCTTTTCTGTTGTTATAATAGTCCTCAGATGTCTAGGGAAAGGGGGCACTGTGGCCAGGATGCCACTGGCAGGTTCCACTGCTCTTCCAGAGGGATGCATTCCTATTTACATTTAAATTGTCTGGAAACCAAAGGACCAGCACTGTCCTTTGTAGCAGGAGGGATTGCCTTGAGTTGGTCCCCTTCTGCAGCCTGTATCTCTGAGGCCCCCTGGGTTGCCATGCCCATGTGCAGAATATATTCACAGTGGGTCTGAAGAAGAAAATGACCTGTTGTACTGGGCTTAAAGGATGCATTTATGCCTTTATCCTACCCTGTGATCTTGCTACAAGTGTTCCATAAAGACTTCTAGAGTATGAGCAAGAAGGCCTGCAGGCAGGCAGGGCCTGCTGGGAAGGATAATTTAGGAGCCTGTGCCTTCCAAAGAAGAGGCTTCAGGAGCCTTGAGCCAGTGGGACACAGGTAGACACTCAGTTCATATGGTCATCCTACCTGACAGGCTATTACACTTAATCAACTATAGTTTGTTTTTATTCTAATTTTTTGTTGGTTTAAACCCCTACCTCATTTCTGACAGTGACCCTTAAGCAATTTGATGTTTTCCACTTACATATATAAATATGTAACCAGGGTTTAACTAGCTTGCTACTTCTTACTGTGTTCTCTCAGTTTAGGGTGATCTCTTTGGTAGTCATTCCTGGCTTTGTGTTTCCTGCCACACGCTGACCGACCCCCATATTCACACATATTGTTGGAGAGATGGGACTGTCCGGCGGCAGCCACAGTGAAGGACAGCCATGTTCTGTCCTGCTGTGGCGACTGCTGTGCCCACTCACATGCTACCTCACCCTAGCCCACAGTTAACCATGTCCTCTCTCGGCCTCAATTTCCTTAGCAGAAAAAAGGGGGGCAGCCATAAAGATTATATACCATTTCTATTTAGTATTAAATTAGTTTGTATGAACACGCTCCCTCTTCTAAGTGCTTGGAGTAAAATATATACTTCATTTTTTTTATCCTGTTTTGCTTTCCATTCATGAGCCCTGTTCAGGGGATTCTACCCTACTTTGCTTTAGCTCCTCTCTTAGCTCCCTCTTTCCCTCATAACAAAATTTCCCTGTCCCTTCTCTCAGAACAAGGCTGACTGATTAGCCTCACCCTGATGGGAGCATCTGGAGCAGATCTTTCCTTGTGGGGCCCTTTTGAAGGACTGCTATATTTCTTGTCTCCTTCACTCAGCTCTGGTGGAAGAACAGCCCGTTATTCCCAGGATGCCCCTGTGTCCATGGAAGCTACTCAAATTAGTATCCATGTTTGACCCTTGAAGGACCACCCTCCCCTGAGGGTAAGCAAACTGTCCCAGTTGCACGGCTCATGTGACCACTAGTTTTCACAAGTAAGTTGAGGAAATGTTGAACAAAGATGAGAAAATCCTTGCCCTGGCTGGGGAGATGGCTGAGTCAGCATCTCCTTGCAACCACAAGGATGTGAGTTTGATCACTAGAACCCATACAAAAAAGCCTAGGCTTGATGGTTTGTGCTTGTAGGCTTGTATTCTCAGCAGAATCAGGCAGGCCCTCTAGAGCTTGCTGGCTACCCAGCCTAACTTGATGAGAGAGTTCCAGGCCAATAAGAAACCTGTCCCAAAAGTAACAAGGATGGTGTCCTTGAAGAAAGGCACTCAAGAGTGTCCCCTAATTGCCACACACATGTGCATGTACACATTCATGAGTCCACACACATGTATACCCACAAACATGTAGACCTGCATATATACACGAACACACATGATGAACAGGAACACATACACATATACACAGATGAGCTTCAAGTATAGCACAGGGGGCAGGAACCCCTTTCTATAAAAGGTCAGAGGGCATGTTTTAGGGTGTGTGCACTATGGGGTCTCTCTCTGCTCTTTATTTCTGCAGCTGTAATGTGGAAGCAGCCATTGGAAACACAAATGAGGGCTGTGCCTGTGCTCCAATAAGATTTTATTTGCATAATAAGCAGGTGATTTCTGGATTTGACTCATAGTCTATGTTCTATCAACCACTGGGCTGCTAATAGACAGACATAGAACAAGAGGATTGGGGGACACTCACTGATGAAATCATTGTATGATTTAATATAAAGTTAATGAATCAAGAGAGAGATGGTGTATCTATGTCTTTGAGACTATAAGGCAGGGATAACTGGGAGCCACAAAAGGTATTCATACAAAGTATAGCCTTCAGTGAAGTCTAAAGATGAGGAATCATGGTTTAAGGAAGAAGAGTTCCAAGATGATCCATTAGCCTGTTCAAATGTCCTGTGGTTAAAGGGACTATGATTTTTTTAAGGCTGTTAGACCAAGGGTTATCGCAGAAGTCAGCCCATATCCTAAACTGGCTACATCCAAGGGACATGGAGGCAGTCTCACCCCTCGGAACCAAGGAAAACCCAACTGCTTATGACAAGATAAGGGAGAGTTCTAGCTGTTAATTCCACTGTTCCCAGCCAGGGAAAAGAACAGCCTCTAGCATTTTGTTGCAGCCAGATCCAGTCTCCAGATTGTAGAACTCAAGTGTAGCTGGCTCTGTTTCTCAGTAGCCCTTCATCTCATGCTTGCTATCCTACTAAACGTTCTCATTGCCCCACCTCCAGAGATCATCTTCTTCACTGGTTCCTGGGGCTCCAGAACATTTGTCTCACCTTTCTGCTTCCCCTCCCCAGCCGGATCCCCCACTAACTTTGTAAAACTTGCAAGTTTAATTTTTCAAAGACTGTTTCTGACAAAGCAGTGGGAATTAGATTTGGTGAAGCCCTTCATAAAAAATTGAAGACATGCTATATTAACATACATTGATTTATTCATAGTGTTTCATTACAAGTAAGTGAGGATCCTGTAATACCACGAAAGGTTAGGAGAGCAGGGGAGCGTGGTATATTATATTGACAGCTCGGTAGAAATTGAGTCGCTTTTGGATTGAATTTGGAGCTCAGGAAGGAGCTGGCTAGTAAATAAGGCATGAGCTTTTGCTCCCAGTGTCTGTATATCAGCAACGTTGCCACCAGCTCATGCAGGGTCACTAGGACTGATTTTTAAGAAAATACAGAGGTATATCCTCTCCACTGGTGCACTGGGATCCCTGGCTCCAGGCACACCTCAGAGCATCTCCCTCTTCTGTTGCTAGGAAACAGGAGACCAATTGTCTACCTTTCTCCACTTGCCCTCTGCTCTATAGTCACCCTGGACGTCTCTGTGTGTAAGCCTTTTCCCACCTCAGACCCTTGTCTAGCCTATTGTCTCTACATGGAAGCTGTAGGGCCTTTTCCTCTGCTCTGACTCCATTTTACCTTCAGGTTTAGATCTTTTCTCTCCCAAGTCCTTTCCCTGAGCATTGCATCTTGGTTCAGTATTGCTCCAATGCCGTCTCTGAGCTAATGATTTGATGCTGAGCAAATAATTGAGAAATGTAAGAGACACCAGTTTAAAAGCAAAACAAAACAACAACAACAAAAATGGGGACAGGAGACAGAAAGTAAGGTAGAGCAAACACACACACACACACACACACACACACACACACACACACACTTTATTTTAATTATTTTATTTTTATTTTATTTGATTTGTGTGTGTGTGTGTGTGTGTGTGTGTGTGTGTGTGTGTGTGTGTGTGTGTGCCTGTATCCACATGCATGCATGTGTGCCATGGTGTGCATATGAAGATCAGAAAATAGAGCTGGTACAGCTAAATCCCCAGATTATCTTGGGACCTAGAGAATTAATGCAGTCTTTGAGAGTGCTCTAACCAGAAAAGCATGGAGAGTTGGATGGAAAGAGTATCCCATCAGAACACCCTAAAGCTGCTAGCCACATGTAGATAGATGTGCATGTGTAGAGTCTGCTTATGAAAACCTAAGTTATCAGCACTTAGAGTTTCTCTTCCTGGGCTCATTCTACTCCTAGCCAAGTCTGGCCTTTCTCATTAAGCACATGGCACCATTGCTACAACACTACTGCCTCACACAGGAAATCACTCTGTCTCTAACACATTTGCCTCCTATGCCAGGTATAAGAAATCATTCACTTTCTTAATTAAGGACAAGTGCCTCCTCTTTGGCCTGGCCTGGTTTGGCTGTTCTAGAAGCATGGAACATGTTTATAATTAAATGCTTTGTTTTTTTTTTGTTTTTTTTTTGTGTGTAGATGCTATGCTATGCTATACATATGGAGGTCAGAAGACAACTTTTGAGAGTTGGTTCTCTTTTTTGACCTAATTGAGGAAGGGTCTCTGGTTTGGCTGCTGCACTCCATTCTCCTAGCTAACTGGTTGGTGAACTTCTTGCCTGTGCTTCCTGCTTGCCATGGGAGTACTGGGATATAGATGCATGTCACCACATCCATTTTTAATGTGGGTTGCCATCATAAAACTTGGCTTAGTATGGATAACATTTTGCCTACTGAGTCATCTAGC